>NW_026462370.1:0-66797 GCF_021730395.1 Mercenaria mercenaria | reverse complement strand
TTGATTATTTACTTCTTTCTTAAAGTAAATAAACGGTACATACTATGGTAATAAAATTCAGACTCTTGACCAGAATGTACAAAAAACACAATTAAAAAATCTTAAATAATGAAAAAGCGGCAGCAATTTAAATACATGGAGTAAAACTATTTTTGGCAAACAGATTTCTGTTAGCACGGCAGAATAGGTTACGTGACCTCGTGAACGTGAACGTAAATAGAAATGTGGTTTTAAAATAAAGCAGTATGATGTTGTTGCGGATGTTAATAAGTTTTAAATTATTCATAGTACATGTATTTTTTGACACAACACTTTGTTAGATATTCTTTTCAAACAATAATGTAAATTCCTTGAGGGCAAATAAGTCAAAGAGGTAGGCTATCCACTATCATCGTTCACGACACATATACATGTCAGTTTATTCGGGATATTGCACATTCGCTTTTAAAAAAAGATAAAGAAAAAACTTTTTTATTGATTTCTTCTCAACAATTTAAGGAATCGAGAAAGTACGATCAGACAGTGATGTGTCACATGGCGCGAAAACATGACGTAATGCCATGACAATTTCGGGCAACTATACCGCTTTGATCTCCACTTCAGATGCCATAACAACCGACACACTTCTTTTAGCTCTTTGAGGGGGTGTTAATTGATGATGAAAACAAGGCTAATTACTTAGTTTATCATCAGAATAATTACCGATAATTATTATTTTTTTTTTTCACTTTCAACACAGGTCGACGTCGGGTGGATGATGATTATTGTGTCCATATTTTGGGACACTTTTCAAAATAATTATTTTTCGGGATAACAGATTGCTACAGTCTTCCATTTTTAATTATTTTAGAAATAAGTCCTGTTTCTTTGAGTCATATGAAGTTATGACGTCTACAACATCACAATTTATGTGATAGAATTGGAGATCCACTAAAGTCTGAGCAGCTCTCCTAGATTTCAGCAGTTGGTGGACCTGCTGAAAAAAGTTAAGGTCGAGGCCTGCAGAGTCTTGAAATCTCAGGTTTTAGATGGGATTTACAGGGTTTTCCCTAGCCCCAAAAAAGGTGGTAAATTTACCACTTTTCGAGGTCCATGTCCCCCTTTTCTTAGCAAAGGGGGGCATGAGTTTTCCCAAAAAAACATTTTTTCAATTTAATTAAAAGTTAATTTCAATCAATTTAAACTATTAAAAGCCCAAATGAGTATCAAAGTATTCAAGCAAATCATAACATGTCCCCCAAAATAGTCTCTTTTTTCCAGAAAAATAAATTTGGGGGGACATGATGTCCCTCAAAATAAATTTCCTAGGGAAAACCCTGGATTTATAGTAGTAAGACGTTGAACAACCACTTGCAGCTTTATTAATTCACAATTTGGGCATACCAGTCAAAACTCCATTGTCTAGCATTTCCAGTTAATCCAGAATTTTAGACTGGGGTAGGGGGTGATGATATTAATCTCAATGCAGATCAAAGATGCAAATCATATTCCTGGCCAGTGTGCTTTTACTTGGTTTTAGTTTGAAATATAAATGTTGGTTGTTGAATAATATTCAATATTAAAATTATTATTTAAAGAGAGAATCCACAGCAAGATTTCATTCAAGTTTCATGTTTAATCAAATATAAGCCATGTTCTCCGCAAGTAATTGCCAACTTCTCCACATGAATTAGCGGCGGAGAATGAATGATATAGGACACAACGATCCTATGACCACTTGATCCGTAGATCGACTGCTCTACCTATTGAGCTAATCGGATGGGCTACTCTGGAAATGAAAAAACAACAACAATAAAACACAAACATAAAGCATATTTTATTTCATAATATTTAAATACACAATCAAATGGCATTTTATATTGCTAAAACATCATCAAAGTCATTGTACATTCAGGTGTAAATCAAACATAACAATAGGATGCATGTTTATAAGGTTTATAATCTCCCTGTTTGAAACTAGGATGGTGTTTGGCCATGTCACTGGAAACAAACAATTTTTTTGTTAGGCCTGAATAACTGTAGATGAATTACTATATTACATTGTAGAAAGAAAATGTCATTGAAATACGCACAACAAAGTAACTATATTCTTTTGTTTTTCCATGATGGTAATTATACATGACTTGCATGAAAAAAGGGATATACAAGCATTTAGTTATATATTGATAATGTAGGGACCGTACCATAGCTCTTCGCATACTTTGATTTTTCAAACTAAAGTGATTTTTACAAGTGCACCGGTTACGATAAAAATGTAAACAACGGACTCTGTCTATGAAACTTTGAAAGGAATGAATGACAGTCGATCTTAGTCATAATACTGATTGACAGTGAATGCTAATGACTCCATGTGTTGCAGAAAGGTATATAGTTTGTAACTGTAATTTCCTATCAATTGAAATCCTCTCAAAACTGGTAAAATAATTACTTATATTTGGACAAAACTCACCGTCTTTGCCGTTCGACAGCTGCAAAAAGGGCAAATATAAAAGATTCAGTGTAAGTAATATTTCACTGGTACTACCAGTTAGTAAGTTCATACTCTGAACAATACGTTAGAGAAATTTGGGCAAATTTGACCGATTATGACGTTGGCAGCATTAGATTATATTTTTTCTTTACACAAAAATTACCGTTAGGTAGCAAAGCGAATACGCCGATAATCCGGAGTTCACCGATTATTGTTCCAGTTCACGCAATGTAATTCAGCAATTAAACTGCATAGCTATTAGCTACTGCTGTTATAGGGAAGTGGTAGAGTGGCTGCCTTAGGTGTGAGAGGTCCTGGGTTCGAGTCCCAGTTAGAGCTTAACTATTTAGATTCTGCTAAAGCATAGTTTTGCTGGTAATAGACTGTTCCAGATGTTCTAATTTTTAGCACACAGTATCATGGATCGTTATTTAGCAATCCAGATAAAAATTGAATGTTAAATCAAATGCACCCGATTAGAAAATATGACTATATTATGTCCCTTAGATGTTTATGCTATCCATGTTCAAGAAGAGTTACATTTCCTTGATCACAAAATTTTCGTTAACATGAAAATATTAAATGCTCATAACGCCACACTTCTGGTTAAAATATTGTCTATATTTCTGTTTTTGAGAAATATATGGACATTTGTCTTCATTTCAAAGCTTTTTAACTTCAAACCTATGATTTGAAAAACTTAGGTACTATCTCTAGATAATGATTTATGATTGACAATGTGTTTAATGTCTTAACGTTCTTATGTTTTGACTTTCGCTCTGCATACCAATAAACATCAATAAACATGTCTCTTTTCTATCCTTAGAATACATTGATGGTAGAGGAGGGTGTGTGGGAGCAGGAAGGGAGAGAGATATATGTTTCTTTGTGACAAAACACCTTGTTATCCTTATTGCAGTTCTTAGTAGATATGTCTAGTTCTTCTATGAGTATGTGCTTTTCCTCCGATATTTTTTTTAATGTTTGTATTTTTTTCTTGTCTTCTTGTTATGTCCCCGAAGATGGGCATATTAAAATCGCACTATCTGTCCGTGCGTCCGTGTAAATTTTTGACCACATTGTAATTCTGCCATGAATAAACGGATTTTAAAATAACTTGGCATAAATGATTCTCGTAATGAGAGGACGTGTCAGCGTAAGATTCAGCTCCAAGGTCAAGGTCACAGAGGTCAAATGTTAACAGGGTCTGTTTTGTGTCCGGTCCATAAATCTACCATATATGAAGAGATTTTAAAATAGCTTGGCATAAATATTTACCAAATGTGATAATGTGTTGTGCAAGACCCAGACCCGTAGCTTTAAGGTCGAGGTCACACTTTGAGGTCAAATGTTAACAGGGTCTGTTTTGTGTCGGTCCATAACTCTACCATATACGAAAGAATTTTCAAATAACTTGCCATAAATATTTTCACAATGACACAATGTGTTTTGTGCAAGACCCAGACTTCTAACACCAAGATCAAGGTCAAACTTAGAAGCAAAAGGTTAACACGGTCTGTTTTCATGTCCGGTTTGTAACTTATATAGGAATTTTGAATTTATTTGGCATAAATGTTCCCTATATTGAAATGACGTGTCATGCACAAGACTCACACCCCCAGCTCCAAAGTAAATGTAACACTTAAAAGTCAAAGGTTAACTGGGTTTGTTTCTTGTCCGGTCAATATCTCTGCCATTCATCATGGGATTTTGAAATATTTGGCACAAATTTTCCCTATAATGAGTTGATATGTCTTGCGCAAGACTGGGATCGTTAGCCCCAACGTCATCATAACCTTCTGTTTGTCTGGTCACAAAATGATTCATATCTATAGTATTTTGGTATATTTTGCGCAGATAATTATAGCATTGTTGGTCAGGCTTCCAGGGCGTTTGTCATTAATAGTGACTGCTCTTGTTTTAAGTGGGTTGCATGCTTGCCTCCGTATTATAATTATGCATGCTTGTTTTATTCCAAATTTGTTAGGCTACTAGTAATCTGTTCTCCTCAAACCTTGTTTGATGAAATACACGTTCTTAGCACTTTGTTATAATAAAAACATTTGTGGCCTTTTCCCCTTTCAGTTTCTAAACCTTACGTTTTTGATTAATTTTTAGGCCTCTGGTCATGATTAGCATAATCCGCTCAGTTTTTACTTTTGCTTTGCTTGTATGATACTATGCTTTGCTTTGTATTTTTTGTGCTGTATATGCATTATATTTGTGTGTCTGTTTTAGCAGCTCATTCATTTCACAGACACTTGGGATCAGGACCACCCACCCTACTCCCCCCGTCCCTATAATTAAGTTTTATTAGCGACATTGTTAGCATTTTATCATGTATTGAGCATAGATGACGAACATAAAACGCTTTTTGTAATAATATCAGCGCGTTATAAAAATGCATTTTTATCCCCCGACAAAAGTTGGAGCCATATCTAGGACGTGGGTAGAAATATTTAAATAAAACTATACATATTTATCACTATAACGTCAAGGTTCAGTCAGATTGCCCTAGTAACTCCAGAGTTATGGCCCTTAGAAGTTTCTAGTGTTAATTATATAAGGTACTATAAATATGGCTATTTCTGCATCATAACTTATGATATATTTGACCTAGACCTATGAAATTTAAATAGAATTTAGATCACGATAATGTGGTTGTGCACACACAATTTCGTTCGGATTTCTTTAGTAACTTCACAGTCATTGTCCTTTAAGCGTATAAAAATCCACAAATTTGTACATAACAAACTTACCATTTGGTAGAATTTCATTAAATTTCTTCCATTCTTGCCCATGAACATTTATTATAAACATGTGAAGTTGTGTACCCACACCTGGTTACCCCCTATGACTTGGTCACACCCCCTCTCCCTCCCAACTGCCCCCATTCTCACCCTCCGCCCCCCCCCCCCCCTCAACCCGCAAAAAAATTCATTCCTTGTTTAAGATTTCTTTCAAAAAAACTTCATATACATATTCACCACTATGAGGTTAATAATATGCGGCCCGTATAATTAGAAGTTTATAGTGTACTATAAATATGGCAATTTCTGCTTCATAACTTGTGATATTTATTTGACCTAAAACTACGAAACTTAAATTCAATTTAGATCACACATTATCACCATTTCGTTAGGATCTCTTTAGTAACTTCACATTTATTGCCCTTTAATTGTTTAAAAACCAACCAATTGGTAGAATTTCATGAAACTTCATTCTCGTTTTTGTTCATGAACTTTTATTGTTAACATGTGAAGTAGTGTACCCACACCTGATCTCTCCACCGTCTTGGTCACCCCTCCTCAACTCCCAACAACCCCCCAAAAATCATTCCTTATTTCAAATTTGTTCAAATGTTCCATAAATATTGACCAACTTGCAAAGTTATACAATGCCTTGTCTGGCTCGTCCGCCAAGTCACCACCACCACCCTGATCATGCAGCATCCCTCTCCCTAAAAGATCTTTTCTTCATTATTTTCATATTTCCATTAATATTCATTATAACATGTGAAGCTTTGTACCCTCAACCTGCCCCCCTTTCAAATATATAATATATATTGAGATAAACTTTAGAGACAGTTTCAATTATCAAGATAATTTGTGAAAGCATCGACATAGCTATTTAGCTAATAAATAGCAACATCTAACATATACGTAAACTGTACCGCGATAATTATGCAAATTATCGTGATAAAATTTCCAGACATCTTTGAACTGTTGAGGTAATCAGTTTAGAAAACTTCGCTAATCAAGATAATTTTCAAAAGTATCACGATAACTGCTTAAATATCTCGTGGCAAAAATATGCCACTTTACTACTGCACAGATATTTATATCACGTGTGTGCAGGTAGCTGTGCAGACAGGACTTTTAGCTGCCATTCTTGGGGTTGAGTGTTCGAGTCCTACATCTGACCATATCTTTGTATCAATTTTATCTGCAAACATAATAGGCAGGAAAATTGCCACACTTCTGATCAAACTTTTGCTTTTTATGGTTCAGTTATCGAAAGAAATACACTTGTATTCAAGTACGTTAACACTAAAACAGTTGTAGACAATGACGAATAAAATTCTTGAAAGTAAAAAATAATTAACTATAGTCAGCAGCATTTCCAAAAAAAAATGAATAAAAAACAAGAAAAGAAAACAGTTAAAATTTGTTGGATATTTTACACAAAATACTAGTAATGTAAGATCGTAAAAGGTAGTCTGTGGTTACACTGAGCACGTAGTAACGTGCGTGGAAACCAGACACCTTATCTCTACGCCACCGTTTCAAAATACAAATATTACATAAACTCACGAAAACGCCTGGCAATATCAACATGTCGTCTGAAGATGATATTTTTGTACATGTACAAATAGACAATTGTTTGGGTAAAAAATTTGAACTTCATTTCTTGGAGACTGTATGGAACGATAATATATGTACGTAAAATCACATTCATAACTCACCAGTATACAAACAGTGCTAGATCTAATCAGTGTTTTCTTTTTTTCTCAGAGATTTGATAATGAAGTCGATTCCGTTTCAGCTTTAAATAATAAAAGTTAAACAAGTTATAAAGCACAAATGAGCATAATATGTGCAAGAACTGACCCATAACAATAGTATTACTATAATAATATGATGCACTTTTGGACCAGTATAGATATATATGAAATATTTTATATCATATCAATTCTCAAACGGAGATCTATGAAATGTAGTCTTTAAATGGGGGAAAAAACATACTATTCATTTAGCAATCGGATCTTATTCATACCAAATAAAGCCAAATAAAGAAAAACTCTGTAAATACACGTGCTAGTCAGTCTACTGTAAGCCTTACACCAGATTTTAGGCTTAGCTTCCTAAAATTAAGTGAATGTGAGTCAGGTCAAGAAACGATCAGTTTGCTTCATCCATGGGAACTATCTGACTGACACTGAAAAAAGACTCTTGCTGAGAATTTGACATTTAGAATAAACCATGTGGATCAGCTACATATATATATATATATATATATATATATATAATCAAATTCAGAGGAAGTAATTACTGCTGCACTTATGTTGACTGAAGAAACCTGGAAGATTCATAGGAGAATTGTTACTCGAAAACCGAATTACAATTGAATGTTTTACAAATACTATTTAATTATTATGATTTTAATCAGAAGACACTCACGTTAGTGCAGAAAGCACTTTGCAAGATCAAATAGCGTAATTGTGTTGAAGATATGATTGTGACCAAACGCCCTTTACTAAAAGTAGCTATCCATCTAAGCAATTGTATATTTATCAATGTAAAACAGAGCATTACAGTACAAGTTCATCTTCAGACAATCTGATAATGTTTTATCTCGTGTGGTGGTAAAAAAACCTATGCGCATTGGAATCATCAGGAAGGCAGTTCGAAAACTCGAAACTACGATGGTGACAAGTCGAAAGTACGCTAATAGAAAATCGAAACTACGATGGTGACAAGTCAAAATTACGCTGACAAAAAGCCGAAACTACGATGGCGAAAAAAGTACAATAGCGTACCGGTGATAAGTCAAAAAAACGAAAGCACAATAATAAAAAGTCAAAACAGCGAAACCACAATAGCGGAAAGGTAAACGTACGATGATGAAAGTACGAACTAGTTTTGATCTTCCGCCATCGTAGTTATGTTCTTCTGACTTTTGAGCATCGAAAGTATCGTGAATTGAAGGCAAAATATCCGGGTCACAAAAGACACCCCAAAACTCGAATTTTCAACAGGTCCAGACTTGTGCAGAAATGACGATTTTCAAGGGTACCGTTTCGGACCGTTTCGCTAATTATTTTTCAATGTAGGTCACTGCTTAGGACTGTCCTAGCGTGAACTGAAGGCAAAATATCCGGGTCCCCAAAATCATCCCAAAACTCGAATTTTCCACAGGTCCCGACCTGTGCAGAAATGACGATTTTCAAGGGTACCGTTTCGGGCCGTTTCGCTAATTATTTTTCAAAGTAGGTCACTGCTTGCGCCTCTAGGACTGTCCTAGCGTGAATTGAAGGCAAAATATCCGGGTCCCCAAATCATCCCAAAACTCCAATTTTCTGCCCATGTCCCGGTCTGTGCAGAAATGATGATTTTCAAGGGTACCTTTTCGGGCCGTTCCGCTGATTATTTTTCAAAGTGGGTCACTGCTTGGGACTCTAGGACTGTCCTAGCGTGAATTGAAGGCAAAATATCCGGGTCCCTAGAATCATCCCAAAAGTCAGTTTTCAACAGGTCCCAACTTGTGCAGAAATGACGATTTTTAAGGGTACCTTTTCAGGCCGTTTCGCTAATTATTTTTCAAAGTAGGTCACTGCTTGGGACACTAGGACTGTCCTAGTGTGAACTGAAGGCGAAATATCCGGGTCCCCAAATTCATCCCAGAACTCGAATTTTCAAAAGGTCCCGACCTGTGCAGAAATGACGATTTTCAAGGGCACCATTTTGGGCCTTTTCGCTAATTATTTTTCAAAATAGGTCACTGCTTGGGACTCTAGGACTGTCCTAGCGTGAACTGAAGACAAAATATCCGGGTTCCCAAAATCATCACAAAACTCAAATTTTCAACAGGTCCCGGCCTGTGCATAAATGACAGATTTCAAGGGTACCGTTTCGGGCCGTTTCGCTAGTTATCTTTCAAAGTAGGTCACTGAGAAGACAAGTGGGAAAATTATACAAAATTGTGTAGCCTCAGAAGTCATCTCCTTTGAACAAAACACGGAGTCTGAACACAGATTACTCTTAGGGTAATAAAGGGTACTAGTATTTTGGTTCTCTATTTCTTCTTTTTCATAGTAAGACCTGGCAGCTGTTCCATACTTTATTAAGATCGTGCAAACTCCAATATTATCATTATATCTGTTATTTACTTTTACAGGTATTAGTGAGTGTTTGTTGCAACTATTGAAAACGCCCCTGTTTAGAAATAATCCCTTTCAAAATGATATTTCATACTAACCTAAAAATCCAACTTGATGGCCTGAGGGTAGACAATACAAATATTCAATCATATGACATATTTCAACCAATCACCATCTGTTTACTTATAATGTTAAAATGTTTTGAAAAATGATGACATTATCTTTACTTTGTGGAACAGACAAATGTCTATGGATATACTACACACATATTCAAGTAACTAAGATTTTGTACGTTGTCACCAATTGTCCTGTGTATTAAAGTACTGTATTTAGAATTTAGATATTTTATGAATCTTCTTCTTCCGGTATTGATGCAGGGCCAAGAAAAGACATTGTCGCATCGTGAATTGTATATACTACACACATATTCAGATAATAAAAACGTATACTTATGTACGTTGTCACTAATTTTCTTTGTGTATCATAAATACTGTATTTAGAATTAAGATACTTTATGAATTGTAACAAGTGTAAAAATACGATGCTGAACCTCATCGCCAGTACTCATTGTTTACCTTTTTTACAGCTTCTTGTTGTTGTTTACCAGGTATTGAAAGATACAGTAGTGTTACATATAACAGAACTATTCTGTTATAGATAACACTAAATAATGCTTGATCTGCATATTATATATTATTATGCAACTCCTTACGTAAAATCGCAGGGCAATAGTTTGTGTTGTTGACAGGTCAACAGTTCAACACTAAAACCTGCTGGACTAAAGTCAAAGCTTGACTGGAAAAATATGAATTATATTTATTTGTGATGTCATGAAATAAAACACTTATTGAATGACTAAGTATATACTAATAATCAGATCACGTGTTAATCTTAAGATTTTTTATATATTTAAATAGTAATATGTCATATTTTTTATCCTTTTATTCACAATTATAAAATGGTAAACTCGCACATTCTTTTTACTTTTCCTACTGAACAAGTATCAGAAAACTTTGCCGATGAAAAAAAAATGTAAAAATAATAAGAGCATCATTATTTATTGAAAAATATATTTTGTTGCGTTAACTGGCGCTCTTTCGTATTTGTTAATGACACCAAGACATTAAGAAAATAAGAAGAAATTTTGACATATCATGTCCAAGCTACTGCTCGGATTTGCAGTCTGATCATGATCTATAGCGATCGCAAAGGCAGAATCAGATAAAGGTAAATACACTCTTAACATATTCTGTACTTGGCTTTATTATGTTCTTTTTATGTTGATCTGAGCAAACATGATAATTGAGCCGTGCCATGAGAAAACCAACATAGTGGCTTTGCGACCAGCATGGGTCCAGCCAGCCTGCGCATCCGCGCAGTCTGTTAAGGATCCATGCTCTTCGCCATCAGTTTCTCTAATTGCAGTAGGCTTTGAAAGTGAACAACATGGATCCTGACCAGATTGCGCGGATGCGCAGGCTGGTCTGGATCCATGCTGGTCACAAAGCCACTATGTTGGTTTTCCCAGGGCACGGTTCATATAATGTTTGCACTTATGATAATTTGTTTTCTACTTTTTTTTCATGATAACTGTTCGGTCCTTGTATTTGTGGTTACAAGAGTGTGATAACCTTTGATAATAAACAAAACGTCTTTGATTTTTTTTTGTTCAAAATTCTGTACTAATGGCTAATTTTCTTTCTAAAGAAAACTGAAATGAAAAACAAAATTAAAATAATTGTTTTAAAGACATTTACTAACAAAAAGGACAATACGCGCATTTTTTGATAAAATATTCCCAGATATATTTTCAGATAGATTTTAAAATCAACATGTCATTTGCACTTACTGTTATCAAATTTTAACTTATGATATTCAACATTTTGTTATTTCTAGCTCGACGTTTCGAAGAATTGGGGAGCTATCCTACTCGCCCCGGCGTCGGCGTCAAACAAATGTTAAAGTTTGCGTACCGCCCCAAATATTTTTAAAGTCCATTAAGGTATTGCTTTGATATTTTGCATACTTGTTTACCATCATGACTCCAGTCTGTAAGAAGGAGGAGGCAACTCTATCAAGCATTTTGACTGAATTATGGCCCTTTTTCGACTTAGAATAAATGTTAAAGTTTGTGTACTACCCTAAATATTTTCAAAGTCCATTGAGATATTGCTTTCATATTTTGCATACTTGTTGACCATCATGACCCCAGTCTGTAAAAAGGAGGAGGCAACTCTATCAAGCATTATGACTGAATAATGGCCCCTTTTCGACTTAGAATAAATGTTAAAGTTTGCGTACCACCCTAAATGTTTTCAAAGTCCATTGAGATATTGCTTTCATATTTTGTATACTTGTTTACCATCATGACTCCAGTCTGTAAAAAGGAGGAGGCAACTCTATCAAGCATTTTAACTGAATTATGACACTTTTTGACTTAGAATATGCTTATTGTAATGTTAAAGTTTTACTCATAGCTTATATTATACTATCAAGCACTGAGAATAGTCGAGCGCGCTGTCAATTGACAGCTCTTGTTTATTCCTCGCGTACATTATTTTTATTTCTCAAGTACACAGCCGCGGGCATAGTTTTATAAAATATCCTTGATTAAAACGCACCCTACATCTTTCTATTTTTATCTTTAAGTTAATATCTTAAATCCCTGCTCTGCGGTTATTCAAATTCTATTGTGTGTATGCAACCCGTGATTTCAATAGGTACAGTTTACGGCCACGCGCCACACTTTATTTCATAGTCATAGTAAGGATTTTCATGCTTTTTCAGTGACAATTTAAGGTTAAAGATACTGAACTGAAGCAAGTCTTTAATTTATTTCAACGCTGTAACAAAACACGTTTAGATTTGTAATTCTTATACCGAAATGTACAAAAATATTTGTTATCTGTTAAAAGCAATTCAGCAACAACCCTTTTATTCTAAAACGAACATTGTTTGCTAAAATTTAGCGTCTTTTTTCACATGTTGGCGTTTGGGGTCGTATGACCGAATGAATAAGGCCATTGACTTCGAATCACTTGACCCTCATCTGTTAGTATAAGGGTGCGAAACTTTTCTTTATAACCCCAAAATAATTTTACTAGAATGCTTCTATGGTGACCCTCTACCAAGTTCGTAGAAATGATTTGATTCGTCAATAAACACAGTCGAAAAAGTGCGTGGTCATTTGTATCTTTATGTTTACGAGGAAAGTTTTCTTTGAAAAAGAAAAATCGTGGCGAAAACCGCTTGCCAAATTTGAATTTTACACAAACGGTTCTTGTGTGAACTTTTACCAAGGTTTTGAAGCATTCCTATTTGCCGAATTTGAACGACCAACAGAACTAGAAAAAAATAATAACTTGTTTCAAGGCAACTTTTTACATATAATTTTCTTTTGTTATGCTTCAAAAATAAGATTGTTCAAATTACATGTATTCTAATTCATAAAAAGCATTCTAAGCTGTGAGAATGGTAACCTTTCTGTATACATGTATGTTACTAAGCTATATATGAAAAAAGAAATAAATGTCCAAAAATTGTTTAAAAAAACTAACAAAAATTAGGAAAAAGCACGATTCTAAACATTTCTTTTCCTTTGTAGCAATGATGTACATATACTTTGGTAAGCAATGTTAAAAGTTTGTTATTCTGTGCATATCCTATGAACTAGGGGCGTTCAATAAATAATGTTACTCCGTGTGTAGCTCCGTAACTGATGTTTATTTTTGAATGCGTTTTTCAGCACATTATAGAGGAATAGAGGAATTTACTAGTATTGGGAACAAAGTGCCATATGAATGAAAAATATCAGTAGATTCAAAGTAAAGATATAATCATTCGAGTGAGGTGTACTCAGGTCTACTGGACCATAGCAAAAATAATTAAAAATTAGCTTTGACTTTGGCATCCAGGGTCTCAGAAAAAAGTATAACTTGTAAAAAAAAATTCTACGAGATACAGCAAATGTTTTAGGTTGTTTTAACTACTTATTGGGTTTTTAATTTTACAAAACAGCTAAAATATCTAAACTCAAGGTTGATTCCATCTGGAATGAGTCTCGAGAGTGATTAATCAAAGTTATAAGAACTTGTTTTGCAATCGAGAATTTAATATCAACTTAAAATGCAAGGTGTTTTTCAACAATAAACATCACACCTGACAAAACTGAAGTGGCTTACTGTGTACTAAACTTATCATTTTTTTTCAGGTCAAATATGCACACACCATTTAATACTGTGATCATTTATTTTTATTTGGTTTTCAAATGTTTATGTAAAGATGATGATTAGTTTCAAATGTTAAAACTGGAAACTGAACTACAGGTCTAGTTGTTGAATAGTAGAATCAAGGATCTCAACATTTTGGACATAAAACGGTCCAGTATACCCAAGTATACCTCACTCAATTGTTCATATTTTTGACAATGAATCTACTGATTTTTATCATTCTTATGGCATTTTGTTTCAAATAAATTGCTCAGTAATGTGCGGAAAACCTCATTTAAAAATAACCACCGGTTACGGAACTACATACAGAATAATATTATTTATTGAACGTCACTCGTGAGTCATAATACTTGACGTAAAAGTCGGCATACTGTATGGCCTATAATTATGTCGATGGGACGTTAAATCCCCAAAACAAAAACAAAAGAACAGTAGTGAAGCTTCTTTTCTAAAAAATAAAAAAGATGTGTTTCCATGGCATTTCTACTTTTTTCAAGCTTATGCATATACCATTAGAAAGATGATAGTACATATTCAATTTTCAAATTCATAGAATAATTATAAACAATTACACACACTCATGCGTCGGCATCGCATGCTAAATAAAAACAACAGAAAGTCACCATAACATCTATAACTGTGTTAGTTAAGAGATCCTTAAAGCTTCAAAAGGGTGTAAATTCTGGAGGATTGAAGTAAATGATACAATAAAGTTCTTTCACGAGTGCTTGCACATTTTTGTCTTGTGATTTTATTGAGAAAGACTTTTTTATGATAAAAACACTGAAATTGTGACTCTGTTATTCTAGAAAATGTTGAAATAACTGTATCAATTAAATGGATTGGACTAGTCCGTTACAAAGTTTTGCTAAAACAAACTGAAAGAGAATATATCGAAAACAAATATCAACTTGTATTTTGGAAAAATGAAAAAATATTCACATATCAATTTTCATGTAAATATATGAATATATGGGTTAATCATGACGCCGCATCACACCAAGGACGTGAAAAATGTAGTTAGTAGCTTTATAGCTTGGCGGTTGATCTAGCGCTGGTTAGCCCGGGGATTTGTTAGGGTTCCTCAGACTGTTTGTTCTGTCATATTTTTGACCTATTAGTGAACAGGGGATGTAACTCCAGAAGGTAGTGTCTGAACTGTGTTTTTAATGATTACCATTCAAAACCTGTTACTGAAGGAGCTCTTATCCTGTTGTAAGGGCCCGTTTTAGCTTATGTCTTGTTGGTATATTAATATGCTTGTTGCGATTTAATCTCCTTTTGGGTCCTTTCAGTTTTGCACATGGAAGAGGAAGGTCGTTTCCAAATAGATGAGAGGGTTGATTTTTGTTTATACTTGCTGATGTTTAATAAAAAGTTATATGGACTTAGATATTCTATGCGCAATTAGATATTGCGAGAGAATACTTAAATAGTATTTTCAGATTTTTGTTTGAGCTATACATTTTAGATAGCATGGAGGTAGGCTGGTATTATTTGGTCAGTTTTAATATAGTTTGCATTTATTGTACGGATATATCTGTGTAATTATGACATTTTTATTGCCTGACTTCCAACAAAGTATCAGACCTTTGTCGCAAATTTTCACACATTTGTTGCCAATTTTAAGACCTGTTATGTCGCAAAGTTTGGCACCATTTTTTCGCTAATTTTCACATATTCGTCGCCAATTTTTACACCTTTGTCGCCAATTTTCGAACCTGTTATGTCTCAACTTTCACACCTTTTCTATCGCCAATTTCACAGCTGTTATGTCGCTAATTCTTGCACCTGTTATGTCGCCAATTCTCACATCTTTATCGCCAACTTTCGCACCTGTTATACCGTCAATTTTCTCACCTTTTCTATCACAAATTTTCACACCTGTTATGTCGCCAATTTGTACACCTGTTATGTGGTCAATTTTTGCATCTTTTTTGTCGTCAATATTCGCACCTTTTTGTCGCAGATTTTCACACTTGTTATGTCGCAAATTTTTGCACCTGTTTAGTTGCCAGTTTTCGCACTTGTTATGTCGCCAATTTTCACAATTGATATGTCGCCAATTTTCGCACCTTTTTTGTTGCAAATTTTCGCACCTTATCTGTCGCCAATTTTCACACATGTTATGTCGCCAATTTTCACACCTGTTATGTCGCCAATTTTCGCACCGTTTTGTTGCCAATTTCCGCGTCTTTTTGTTGAAAAATTTTATAACTTTTTTGTCGCCAATGTTTACACTTGATATGTCACAATTTTGTCACCTTTTTTGTCGCCAATTTTCACACCTTTGTCGCCAATTATCAGACCTGTTATGTCGCCAATTTTAACACCTAGTTCACACAATAATTCAGTCTAGTTTTAACACCTAGATTAACCACTCTTAAATTAAACGCTAACTACTGTTCAGAAAAAAGATAAGCATGTTTGATATAATTCTGAACTTAAATATTTTATATTTTTCTCTAAGTCAAATCTCATTAATTGCCGAATAACAGATCATCTATATTCAGAGGATGAAGATTCAAAGTAGCTGGAAATATAATTCTCAGCATCGTCAAATAGAGCTCCAAATTTTGTGGCATATTTCTGTGGACCGAAAAGCGGTCCGATTCCATTTTCCCCCATTTTTCTCCAAAACCCAACCCCTCTCAAAATTCAATAAACAAATATTCCAACCAAAACCTTTGAAGTAGGCCTAGGGTTATTATAACAGTAGATTGATCTGGGATGCAGTATTCGGCTCGAGTGGATTTTGCCAGATCGGATCTCACGAGGCCCTTTTATTATATACCTTTACCATTTTGATTCTTGTTTTGTTTTTGAGCGAAATCTTCAATGTTTATCGATATTAAATGGAACTAAGTGAAGTTTTTATGTGCGCTATTTATAGAAATGTGTCGGGTCATGCATATTTATGAAAATAGTCCGGCAGCATACAATATGGAAGGTATAAAACGGACTTTAAAAGGTGCAATACGGAACTTTTGTCAACAACGCTATTCCAGTCCTCTACCAAGTATATTGCCATCTTTATCAAAGTCAAAAATATCATTTTGAATAACACTAATATCAAACAAAATGTGTACGCAGTGGAATCATCACACCATATATATACACCACGAATATAAACGTCTGATTCAAAATTAAAGAATTCTTTATTCAATTTAACCACAATGCAGTGTCATAATGACTGCGTATAATTCTTATCCCATCTTTTAAAGAGAATTCCTATAGTTTTTTTCTTTCATAGAATTTTTTTAAATTCACATATATGATAGGAAAATTTGTGCTGAAAACAATGAACAAATAAAAACAATAGATCACCAGGCTTGTTTTTGTGAAAAATTGTTTTGAACACACCCACTGTTGCTGAAACTGCTAGCGATTTTTCAACATTTTCATAATTTTCTGCTTTTTTATAAATACCAACCAAAATATATATCAAGACAGCACAATAAAGTTTTTTCTTTTTACAGATTTTATCATATACTTATTTGATATCATAGTCATATTTGTAATACTCTATCGTTACATTAATGGGTACAAATAAAAAAATTTTGTTTCATATTTACTTTTGTGAACTTTTTTCAGTGAAAAATACGCATAGTGAAGAATATTTTTTTTTAAATTTTGAAAAAATTCTTTCATAGAATTTTTTTCCGATTTTTGTTGTGTATAGATAATTGTATTGTGAGCATAAAAATGGCTAAAAATGTATGGGTCACCAGGCTAAATTTTATATTAAGACCGCTAGAATACAACACCTGTTCGGACGGAAAATGGCGCGTATCTGGCCAAATTGATTACATGTATGTCTGCTAGAAGTTAAAAAAAAGTTTTAAAAATTCTTAATTCTTTCTATAATTGAATTCTAAATAATCTGAAAGGTGATATTGTCTTATTAGTACTAAGTCAATAATCTTACATTATATGAACAACACTGATGCGATTTGAAAACACAACCACAAAAATAGCAAGATACCTGTCATGCATGATACTTGTCACTACAACATAAACCAGTATCAACATTTGATTACTGATAAAACTTATCAAAAATGTTATTTCATTCAAGATTCCTCATATTTAAGACTGTCTGTAACATGTTTCAACAAATGTTGACTTCAGTTCAGTTTTCCATAGAAAGTGCCCGCTGCGCAGAAAGATGCGCATAAAAAACTATCGGAATTCCCTTTAAAGATTCTTTACAATAAACTGCAACGCTGCTACAAGCTCAATAGGTAAGAGCGTTGGTCTACGGATCGCAGGGTCGCGAGTTCGATCCTCGGGCGATGCGTATGCTCTCCGTGACTATTTGATAAACGACATAGTGTCTAAAATCATTAGTCCTCCACCTCTGATAATTCATGTCCGGGAAGTTGGCAGTTACTTGCGGAGAACAGGTTTGTACTGGTACAGAATCCAGGAACACTGGTTAGGTTAACTGCCCGCCGTTACATGACTGAAATACTGTTGAACAACGGCGTTAAACCCAAAACAAACAAAAACAAAAGCAACGCTGCTACTAAATTTCTAAAGTCTGTTCCATTCCAATGGTGTACCCCAACTTTGTTCTCATATGACAAAACTACGACAATTACCGGCAAAGTAAACATGGTTTGATAAAGTAAAAAAAAAGACACTCTCGAGAAATTTAACGATTTTTTCTGCTTTGCCAAATATCCAAATAAATGACAAATATATTTTCAACGGCAGTTTCCCATTTTATTTTTTTGTCGCCTTTGGAGTTTGCTCTCTAAATTTAAAGTATTACGGGAAAATTCACTTGAATTTTATTGAGAGCGACTCAAAACTCATTTCGTTTACAATTCCCTACATGAGAACGCATTGAGTGAACTAACATTTTGTGTTTAAAAACATGTTAGACCTAACAAAAATGTAATTTGACTCACTTTTAAACTATCAAAGTTGTAAACACTCCAAAATTCTTCCAAGTTTTCGGTAGCTCTATCCAAGCCTCAGTGAATCATTTGTAAACAAAAACGCTCTTTTACACATCGATGAAATTCAGGAATCAATTGCACCATGCCCTTGAAACGATGACTTGTTCAATTTAACTTCATTTCCAAACGTATGGTTCAAAGATAAGCTCTATTTTAGCATCCTTACTGAAGTATTTACTTCCGCCACATATCCAATTTCTTTCACGATGCTCAGTTTTCAAAAAAAAAACAAAAAAAAAACAAGAAACGCGGCAATGCCACGAAACCAGGTTTTCAACACTTTTCATAAGAATAAAAAAGTATACTGAATCACAGTGCACCACTTTAAAGCACAACCCTAACCCTAACCCTAACCCTAACTTTAAAGCACAACCCTAACCCTAACACTAACCCTATTTTTAGTAACAATGACCTTGACCTTGATCCCAGAAAACCCAAAATCAATCCCAAGCTACAACATAAGAATAAAAAAGTATACTGAATCACAGTGCACCAGTTTAAAGCACAACCCCCTAACCCTAACCCTAACCTAACCCTAACCCTATTTTTAGTAACAATGACCTTGACCTTGATCCCAGAAACCCCAAAATCAATCCCAAGCTACAACTTTATATAAGTTTTCTATACACCAAGTTTCATCTTGATAGCTCATTCCTAAGTTAAGTTATTGGCCGGAAACCCTTTTTCTATTTTAAGTAACAGTGACCTTGACCTTGACCCCAGAAACCCCAAAATCAATCCAAGCCTTTGTCTTGATATAAGCTACATACATACCAAGTTTTATTCAAATATCTTTACCGAAACAAAAGTTATTGGTCGGAAACACCAGTTTGACGCCGCCGCCGCCCGCCCGCCCATCCGCCTGCCCGCCCGCCCGACCAACGACATACCCCAATCTAATAACTCAGGTTTTCAACGAAAACCTGGTTAATAAAAATAATATTCGCCATATCGAGTCCCGGTTGTATATGCAAATTTAAATTCTTTTTTTTTCTCCGAAAGAAACTTATGACGTATGAGATAAATGACGTAGTAGTGCTGGCAATATGCAGATTAAACGAGGCGCACAAGGGAAGAAGTACATAGGTGTAGATCTAAATACACAAATACACAATCAGCCGATAGAAGATAGAAAGCTTATTCGTTATTTGTCGTGTTAGAATGTTTATCATTTCATCAACCTATCTGTTTTTCTATATATAATTTGCTGCTTATATGGGAGCATCTCTTTTTAAGGTATTAGGCCCATAATAGAGTACCTCCTTTTTGAAGAGTATTCAATTCCTACCATAAACCTACTTTGACTGCAATTTTCAGGGGTGCGTAAGTTCAAGCCCCACTGGGACCAAATTTTTTATCTCCTTATTTTCCTTTTTTTCTAGTAAGTTTTGATGTATTTCAATACTTGTTATTGATTTATTTTACAAAAAGTGGAAAACATTCATTTGATAAGCGATTTCTTGCTGTTCAAAGTGAATTTACCTCTGAAACTGAAGGGGTAGAGTTAGACATCATTAAAAATACTGAGTTACATGCGGTAAAAGTTCTCCATTTTGCCTTCATTCTTTAGATTACATATTGTGGAAGAAATGTAGGTAGGTTTTACTTCTGCCCCAAGGTTATTTTTTAATGAAGTGAGCAAAATTCAAAACAGACCCGCAGGATTCGCCCTTAACTTTTCAATGTTGGAGATAGAATTCTGTCTCATTAAATCCGTTTACTTGAGGTACCCTAGGAAAAATTATACTGACAGTTTTATCTTAAGTTTTATAATTGTATACCAATAGTTTGATGTTTCTTTCATAAAAAATAATGGTATAATGAATTCTCTGCGAACGTTTTGGATAAAGGCCGCCACTTTGAAATTTGTCTCAATTTGAGCTTGAGGAAATACCGTAAATTACACAGAATTTATAAAATACGGCACGGTAAAAGTTTTTAAAAATCTGCAACAAAGTGCGAAGTACGGTTAACTTTAAGAATATACAAAGCAAATGCCATTTTTCAAACATCACTATTAGGAGCCTAATACCTTAAACCCGTGACTTACTCTTGATCCGAAGGTTGCTAATTTAGATTTCTTTAAAAGCGAAATCGGATCGCGAACCCATTCTCTCTGTTTATTGAATTATTATTATAATTATTATTATTATCATGCCAGATTTAAATTTGACTTATTTAACTGGTATGAAGTCCAGAGAGCATTCATAGAGCGTAGAATATTGTTATTTATAACCGCCGATTTCAACTATAAAATATAGAATCTATCCCCGAACTATCATTTTATCAACTTTTATTGTCCATCAGAGCTACAATGTCCCAGAAACAGATTTAAACATTTAAATACCATTTTTAAATCATTGATGAATAATTAACGGTAATGCGAGCTGAAACTTTTTTCCCGTTAAAGTTTTTTTCCCGTTAAAGTGAATTTGCAAGGTGGGTTGTGCTTTTACATTCCACAAGGTATGTGCGTAATCGTCGCAAGTGTTACGTAACTTCAGTTTTCTTCTGGATTAAGCGAACACAGATTAATTATTGTATCTGGCACAAAGTCTTGTTGATAAAGTCCACGGAGACGGATTGATAATTCTGTTTTCGGCCGGTGCTCACATGTGTATCAGAATTTACACGTGACGAGGCGCCCGATCGAAGGAAATATGATAGACTATTCAATGATAAGCAGAAAGTGTAACATAGGCGTAGGAGCAGCGGGACCTGAAGGCCACCCACAACTATGAGAGTTGGTGTACGGCATGTAACTTACGCCCCCCCCCCCCCCGCCCATGTACTCCTCCCCGTCGTTCCCCGCACACATAACTAAAACAAGAGGTTTTCCCAAGACCGCAAAATGATTTTAAAAGGTACAAGAAACATTTTTAATATAAAAAAAAGATAAGGGAAATACCTATAACGAATTTGACATGATGAAGACGCCACTACACCGGAATGCCTTCCCTATGCAAGATATCAGTTTCAGATTGGCACATTTGTATCAGTATCATGAAACTTGGCATGTCTTTGTTGACTAGTCTAGTATTTAGTTTGGAGTTATGGCAAATTCCTTGTAACAACTATCGTATAAATACTTACTTGTAAACATATCTCTTGAATGATATCTCCGATTATAAATATATTTTCAAAGTGTGCCACCACTTTCTATTTGTTTGAATTAGTACTTGCATATGTGTAACGTTGATCACTAAACCACAGGTTGCTGCCCAAGATAGGCACTTTGTATGCAGTTATTTCACACTGTAGTGTAATATATTTTTGTCAACTTTCCTTTTGCCTCATGTTATTATAGGTATGTGCTTAAAAGTTCATAATGCTTTAATTTTTTTATCTTAAAGTGAAACAGAATTCCAAATAGATTTTATGCGTACTTAACAAGGTTAGAAAAGCACTACTTGTAATATTGCACATGAACTGTAATAGTTAGAACATTACAGAAATGTAATAAAAACAAGAGACTCAAGGCTATATACCAATAAAAGAAATTGTTCTTTGTTTCATATAAAATTTAGCTACTTCAGAACAATTTTGTTACAGTTTCTAGATTTTAACTCCGTCGAAGACCTATTTTCAATAAAATATCCATACATTTCCTTCAAGAAAACGAAAAGAAAGAGGGATGTTGAATAGTATGCAGTGAAATCCAAGTCAACTGAAGTCAGGTACCCTCAAATTGCCGCATTCAAGAAAGCGGTCCATAGAATAAACACCCTACTTTCGTTTTCAAGTAAACAATTCGAAAACAAGCGAATATTAACATGAAAAGTGTCTTATTTTATTTAAAATTCATTTAATGGGTGAAATAATGTCGACCCATTTTGTCCCCGATTCACGCGCAAATGCGCAACAAAAATGGATTAATTACAAATAGGATCTATTTATTAGGGACTACTTTCGACTACACCATGGCAGCCACATTTTGAACAAAAAACATAAAATGCCGTACCAGCTCACATGATCTACCGGTCATGACAATGAGAATCTGCTTGCTCTAAAACGATTAAGAAGTTACAGGTCACAAATTAATGTTTCAATACAGCCGATGACTATCTACATTGTGCATATATCTACTGCTATACATGTATCTAGCTTATCATTCAAAGATGAATTTATGAATGATCATTTTGAATGTATTGTTCTTTGTTATATACCTATATATATTCTATAAAATATCGGCTTGTATTTGACAAGTAAATTTGAACAGGCAGAAAAAAAATCCGTATTGTACCTTTTGTATTGTATGTTGCCGGACTACTTTCATATGCATGACCTGACAAAGTTTTATAAATAACACACATAAAAACTGCACTAAGTTCCATTAACATCGATAAATATTGAAGCTTAAATGTCGTTCAATTGCACTAACAAAAAGGTGGAGGTGTATAATAAATGGGTCATTATAACAGTAGCTGGATCTGGAATTTTGTATTCGGCTGTCGTAGACTTATGCGCCTCATGATATCTGATTTGGCAAAACTCCACTCGAGCCCAATACAGCATTCCAAATCGAGCTACTATTATGGTAACCCAATTGTGATCGCACACGTGTGTATAATTTTACGTCGATATTTAATATTAAGCATTTAGCATAGCAGTTAGCATAAATATTTTGAAAAATTTGGCAGTTAGCAAAAGCCTTCCATAGTTCACATAAACATCAAAGTCTAGTCTGGCTCCATGGCTGGTTAGGTTTTTTTTTATATTCTTTTTTTATTTTTTTTTTTTGAAAAACACTGTCGATTAGTAAATTTTAAGCACATTTTTCACATTTTTGTCTAATGGCTTAACCAGACAGACCGACAGACATGGGAAATAAGAATGCCAATATATAAAAAGGTTGCTGGAGTTACTTTCACTGTTAATGAAGAAACTTATCTATGGGGAATATAACAGAACAAAAATAAGGACGGGAGCCAGTCTAAACAAATCTTTATCGCTTCGTAATGATCCGAAAGTCTATATTTGTCTTGTTTGTCAAAACGCGTGACTGAAGTTAAAGATATATATTCCATTACTTTAACTCATGAAATATGAACAGGTCAAGACCGTGTTATCTCAGAAGTGCGACTGACATTAAATCTAAATGTCGGCGTTATCACAGGCGTATCCTTAGCGTGTTGTACCTAACAAGACTAATGCTTTTCAAATTCAAGATTCGGTGCCTTTAACAAGGAAAAAAAATCTCCAGACGCCTCTAAATCTGTGGAGGCAACTTTAAGCAGCAAGAAAGTGCCGATTTCCTCAAATGCGTCTTACTTCCCCTGACGAAAGGACATCATCCGACCAGCGGAAGATCAATTCCGCCCCCGAATCTCTCTATTTACACTAGAACTCCAGTACTTCATTATTTATTGCTGTTCTTAAAGATCAAAACAACTGTCAGCAACCATGAAGGTTTTAATTGCAGCTATTTTGATTGCGTTTGTAGGTAAGTGGAAAACATACGATTTGTCAGCTGCAAGTAGATCATTTTCCAGACAGAATCGATAGATTAAAACTTTTTAAAAATTAATTCGCAAGGAATTTTAGGTACTGTAAACAATAAAAACTATTTTCAACAATTTCAGTGGTAAGGTAAAAGAGCAGGGTTTGTGGAGATGAATTAGGCCATTTCATGGCGTCAAGTTCGGAAAAAAATCTAGCCAGCCCCTACTCATTTTAATCTGAATCTGGGCCACCAGATGTAATGTTACATATTTAAGCGGAAGTGATTTACAAAAAGTGCTTATAAGACAGCATAAATTCTGCTACAGTTTTCTTTGTATGTCGTTTCTTTTAATTTAACACATTAGTTCTGTCCTCATTAAACGCTTATAGCAGAACTGTAAACCAGATTAAACAGTGTTGTTTTTAGCTCACCTGTCACGAAGTGACAAAGTAGTTCTTCTTTTTTGTGACCACTTGTTGTCCGTCGTCCGTCGTGTGTCAACAATTTTTAAAAAAAATCTTCTTCTTGAAAACCACTGGGCCGAATTACACCAAACTTCACAGGAATGATCCTTGTGTGGCTCCCTTTCAAAATAGTTCAAAGAATTGAATTCCATGCAGAACTGTAGTTGCCATGGCAACCGAAACGAAAAACTTTAAAATCTTCTTGTTTAAAACCACAGGGCCTAGGGCTTTGATATCTGGTGTGTATCATGATCTAGTAGTTTTCTATCAAAATTGTTCAAATTATCCACCTAGAGTCAAATATGACCCCGCGCCGAGGGTCACGTGGTTTATATAGACTTATATAGGGAAAACTTTGAAAATCTTCTTGTACAAAACCACATGGCCTCGGGCATTGATATTTGGTATGTCGCATCATCTTATGTTCCTTTACCAAGATTGTTCAAATTACCCCCCAAGGGTCAAATATGGCCCCTCCCCGGGGGTCTCATGGTTTATATAGACTTATATAGGGAAAACTTTGAAAGTCTTCTTGTACAAAACCACATAACATAGGGCTTTGATATTTAGTATGTATCATCATCTAGTGGTCCGCTGCCAAGACTGTTCACGTTATCCCCCTAGGTTCAAATATGGCTCCGTGGGGTCCCAAGTTTTACATAGACTTATTAAGGAAAAAAAAGTTTAAAAACCTTCATGTCTGAAACCACAACACTCAGACCTTTGATATTTGGTTTGTAACATTGTCTTATGGTCCTCAACCAAAATTTTCAAGTTGTACCCCTTGGGTGAAAAGAGCCCTGCCCTGGGGGTCCCAAGTTTTATATAGACTTATATAGGAAAAAGCTTTTAAATTCTTCTTGTCTGAAACCATACGACCTAGGCTTTTGATATTTGGTATGATGCATTGTCTAGAAGTCCTCTTCCAAAATTGTTCAGATTATGTCCCTGGGGTTAAAAAGGCCCCGCCCTGGGGTCACTTAGTTATTATTTGAGTTATATACGAAGAATACTTAAAAATCGTCTGATCCTATTTCCAAGACTGTAATTGTAATTACCTGATGACCCCAAGTAGTATGATGTCACTTGACTGTGACCTTGATCTACTGGCATACTTTCTTGTTGTTTAGCTCGACCATTCGAAGAATAGGGGAGCTATCCTTCTCGCCCCGACGTCGGCGTGAGCGTGAGCGTCACACAAATGTTAAAGTTTGCTTACCACCCCAAATATTTTCAAAGTCCATTGAGATATTGCTTTCATATTTTGCATACTTGTTCACCATCATGACCCTAGTCTGTAAAAAGGAGGAGGCAACTCTATCGAGCATTTTGGCTGAATTGTGGCCATTTTCGACTTAGAATAAATGTTAAAATTTGCGTACCACCCCAAATATTTTCAAGGTCCATTGAGGTATTGCTTTGATATTTTGCATACTTGTTTACCATCATAACCCCAGTCTGTAAAAAGAGGAGGCAACTCAATCAAGTATTTTGACTGTATTATGGCCCCTTTTCGACTTAGAATAAATGTTAAAGTTTGCGTACCACCCCAAATATTTTCATAGTCCATTGAGATATTGCTTTGATATTTTGCATACTTGTTAACCATCATGATCCCAGTCTGTAAAAAGGAGGAGGTAACACTATCAAGCATTATACTAAATTATGGCTCCTTTTCAAATTAGAATAAATGTAAATGTTTGTGTACTACTCCAAATATTTTCAAAGTCCATTGAAATATTGCTTTTATATTTTGCATACTTGTTTACCATCATAACTCCAGTCTGTAAAAAGGAGGAGGCAACGTTGTCAATCATTTTGACTGAATTATGACCCCTTTGCGACTAAGAATATGCTTATTGTAATGTTAAAGTTTTACTCATTGCTTATATTATACTATCAGGCACTGAGAATAGTCGAGTGCGCTGTCTACTGACAGCTCTTGTTAAGATACTGCCTTGAAATTTTGATGACATACACGGTTTTGCACACAAATCGTAAAACTGAATTTCATTACCCATGAATGTGACCTACAGACTTTCCTAATATTTTATCATCAGTTACACATTTGAAACATGTAGCTCATATTACTTAGGTGAGCGATCCAGGGTCATCATGACCCTCTTGTTTTATTATTTTTTTATCCCAGTTACTGTGTTGGAATCGAGTACACTGTACATCTTTCTTACTTTTTTCAAAACATATCCTATTCAGTCTATGTGAGTGGAGATCAATGCATTGCAACCACTGATTGCTATAGCTATGGGATGATTACATGTGGAGGCGCACACAAAGTCGTATGCGTCCAACATCAATTTTCTGGAGGCCATTGCAAATGTACCGACGGAGGTGCAGGAGGTAAACAAAGTTTTATACCATTTGTATGTATACACAGACAAATAGCTACGCAGAGTCACGCCAAGAAAATTGCTTTAAAGCATAAACAATATACCCAGCTTCTCCACATACATGTGTATATGGTAAATATAAATTGCTGATCAATAGTGCTTAAAGGAGAAGAATTCTATAAAACTTGTCTTTCATTCTTATCCTTTCCTGTTTCGTCTTCTCTACAGTATGTCATATGTATAAATATATGTACTCTATTTTGGGAATAAATATTTTTAAACTAACAGTGCTTCGGTATGTTCAGCTTTAGACTCTGCCTTGGTTCAGATGGTAACACCGTTGTACGAGTATGTGTTTTCTTTGTAACTTGATGTATCATATTGATTGACTTACCGTCAAAAGTCCATTACTGGTTTAAGGTAGCGCACAATCATGTTGTTTGGTAGCGTAGTTCACCGTTCTACATTGTTCTATAGTTTGCAAATCATACATATGACGTTGCCGTTAATTTATGATACATACTTTTTCATAAGTAAAGCCAAAATTTTTATTGACAATTTATATTGCATTACAATGATTTTATACATGTTATATTTAAAAAAAAAAATTCTTATTTTACAATATCTTAAGAAAAGTGGATTATGAAATATGAGTTAACTTAATTGGACTAGTTCTGATGTGAAGAATACTACCATATTTATTCAAAAAAGACACAGAGTCACCACCGTTAACGAATATAGACAGTGGATCACAATAAAAGCAGGAATGTATGAGGGCATTGCTATTGCTGACTATATAACTACATATTGTAAGAAGTGTAACCAACATTTATGTATAAGGATTTCAATTGGGAGTGTTTGATCAAATGCTGCTTTACGCTTAATTTTACAAATAAAAGTAGTCACACTTAACGGTAAGAAATGTAAACTAGATGTAACTTAATTAAAAGAACAAGGAACGAAAATGACGGGAAGCTTATGCCGACTAGTACATGTATTTGGTAACGTAGTTCATAAAAATGCTTATTTGTAAGAACTATATCATTGCTTATGATAGAAATAAAAGTTAAACATGAGACATAAAATGAATCAACAATGCAACGTCAATATCTGAAATGATTAAAACGATTCTGATCACAAACTATTTTCCCATTTTGTGAACTACGTTACCATCTCCAGCATGCTCTCCATTTATAGCATGTATACCTATGTTTGCATTTATTGTAGCGGTAACACACCACAAAGTCATCATATTACTACTGGAAAATGTAGAAAATTAATATTATATAATTTGGTTAACTTACTAGATCTGTTACTAAACGACAACTGGTTAAAATCTGACTTTTGTTACCTTTATTTGATGAAATTACACAGGGGACGCACCGTCCTTGTTTGCACAGAACACCGTGAAGTGTAGTCAGTGCCTATGTGAATTGCTACCCAAGAAATTATTCATAGATTTAAATATTAGACATTTTGCTAATTTGGTAGTAACGTAGTTCACGGTAACGTAGTTCACAAGAAAAGGAAGCTTAAGTCTGAATTATTAATCATGATGTACAGTAAAACATTTTTGCTTTAATTCATACTGTTTACTAATATGTATATAGTGAGAAATAAGCATACCTTTGTTTTAATGCAAATAGCAGTAATGTATGGTAACGTACCTCACAAAATAATGTAGATTTAAGGAGTATCGATTTTAAGGGGATTTTTGAAAAATTATCAAGACACATGAACGAAATAATTTCATATTGTACCTTTTTTGACTTTTTTGTTTTGACTGACTTAGAGGCTGATCATAGTACATCTATATTCACATAGATTTTAAAATGTTCATCTCAAAATGGGACCGTAGTTCACAGAGATTTTTTCGATATAATAATATCGCTAAAATGCTTTTTATATTTCTAATCTGCTCTATACCGTCTACTCTTTAATATGGAAGAATAGGCTTGAAACGGCAGTTTAACGAAAATGCCCACTTTTCCGGTTTTTAATGAGTAATTTCTTTCAGAAACAAAGATTACTGCTAGATTTAACCATTGGTGAAAACATTATGATAATTTTCTTTTGTGATCTATGACTTTCCTCAAGGCATTTGTTTTTTTTTTTTTTTTATTAATATTTAAGAAATAGTAAGTTTCCAAACATGGTTTATCATAGAATAACCCGAGTTTTAAGTTCTTATGCGTAAGAATATACCACGAAGGCCGTAAGCCTGAGTGATATAATTATTGTTTCGCATAAGAACGAAAAACTCGGATTATTCTACGATATATCACTCTTTGGACCTTATTCTTTCGATTCTAACACGACATACTAGTAGCAACAGTGTAAGAAAAATTGGTAACTACTTTTTACGACCGTGCTACGCGCCTGGATTGGATGACCTCATTGCACACGAGCGGTTTATTGCAGAATAACCCGAGATAGATTTTGCTCTACATGTATTATTATCATAATACTAGATTTATATAGCACCCTCTTTATGATAGACACGTTTAAAGGCGCTTTGTAGGTCCACATTCGTAACATATCGCATAAATTTGTAACAGATTTCGTACGTATGCGATCGCATTCGTAACAGATAAAATGTGTTACGAATGTGTTTGTCCAACATAGAGGTTGACATGAGAAGCACATAATTATGTATCATATTGAGTTTTATACTGCAGATGTTCAATCAGTTGGTTGTCATCGCAACATCATTAAATGACCGTCATAAGCACCATCAAAAGTTAGCGTCGTCGTCGTCGACGTCATTAATGTCATAACATTATTTGAGCCGCATCATGACAAAATGCGCTTTTGGGAATCCTCGATGCTTTGCAACCATGGCAGTGTGGACCCAGATCAGCCTGCGCATCCACCGTTCGCTGTTATTTCAAAGAAATCTTATTCTATCTGAATATGAAATTTTCTGACCCTAATTCTTATGTATATATCCACAGGTCAGCCTAAATATAGCATTTCCGGAAATTCACGAAAATGTCTACCAATTTTCCCGTGACGTGGCTCATTTTTTAAATCATTTCTTCATTCACTGCCAATACCACTATAATATGATTACAACTTCAGCTACTTCTACTGTTATTTCGACTTGCTGAAATTTAGACCCACATGCTCTGGTCACTGGTTCGAACCCGTTGGCGACATACATTTGTAGCTATCTTTCGTCATCCAAAGCTGTTTCAAGCTGGTTGACAAATAGGAAGTTTCTATGTCATGGGAAAAATTATGTACAACTTGTCATCGGCGGAGTAGTTAGCCTTAATGTCTATGAGCTTTTAAGAAAATACACCTTATTTTCTAGTTGCCATCACCCCACTGAGCCCGCCTGTAAGGTAATAGGCCTTCTTTTATTATATTTCCGCCGTGAAATAGCGAAGTCTCTGCGTTCGTGTGGTTATATATATATAAATAGGTTCTTGTCTTTGGCATAACTTGCCAATGCATAGTCAGATTTTCAAATTACTTGGTGCAAATGACCAGCATCAATATGTGTGTTGCGATCATGATCCTTGTTGCTATATCCAAGATCAAGGTCACAGTTGAGCTTAGAATCGTTTTGTTATTTTGTTGTAATATATATGTTTGTGTCCGGATCATAACTCACTTTAGTCAGATTTCCAAATACTTTGGTACAAATTACCACCATTTATTGACAATCTGTAGTGATCATACTACACCTATTACTGCAAACGTTTCAAACTTTGGCATCCTGTAGAATGGTTTTGATGAATATTATGTTTGTTTGTTGGATTCAGAGCGCCTGTTGTCAACAGTATTTAAATTATACAGCTTATGGCAGTTAATCTTACCATTGATCCTAGAACAGACCAGTCCAAAATGTTGATGCTGATTATCATTATAATGATGATGATGATGATGATGATAATGATGACAAAAATATCAATAATTTTAAAATCAGTACAACAGTATCTTTACGTTAGTAACCAACAACTTCCCAGCTTGAAACAGCACCGTGTGGCGAAAATCGCAACATATACGAGAAGTTTTCACCCGGTCTCTAACGTGTGCCCCTCGACACTCTTTATTTATTTTTACTTTATTTGGGTTTTACGACCCACCAATACATTATAGGTTATATAGGGCCAAAACAGACTACAAATTTTGGTGTCATATCTCATTTACATCGAAATAAAAACATGAGGTATGGAATCAAAATTTGCATACCTGCTGGAATCACAGAGTTACAGCAAAACCAAGTGTTAAGACCCTATTAGTCGCCTTTTACGATCACGCAAGGGTCCCTCGACACTCTAGTCGATGGTTAGTTTTTCCAATTAATTTCAATTGAAATTATTTCCTAGCTCATATATATACGGATATGTATATATACGAGTTTACTCTCATACGTTCGTTTACGTGTCTGGTAAAACGTACCGATACGCGTAAGGTCTTAACTGGGTGGATGAGAGACACAATATCTCTGGAAATTCCGGCCCTGACTAGGAATTCAACCCGCTCCGTCCGTTCCGTTATTTGCAAAACTATCCACTGCACCTCCCTCACCGATGGAGTTACTCGTGCCGCCCTTATAGAATAAGAGTGTTTCCATACGAATGCAGACACCAGGCTTGGCAAGAAAACTCTCTTAGTAAATATAATACAATATAATTCAAGTCAGGGTTTAAATGGAACATAATTAGTTCATTTGATGTCCATTGTCGTCAGTAAAAGTATTTCTGATGTTTAAAACTATTCGCAACAAAACGAAAACGAAAAACCTATCTTGCAGCGAACCCGCGGACGCCGAAGACATCAGGATCAGCACAATAGCCATGAGCAGTCTTCGAATAGTCAAGCTAGTTACTACTTTTAAGTACACATAAATGTACATATACCCGGTGTTCAGCTTTAACAAGACTAGTTATGTTAGTTGAGAATGCCTTGATCTTGATTTTAGTGCACTTTATTTGTTGTTGAAGCGATACAACCCGCAAATTGCCATTTATAAAAGTTGAACAGAGATTGCATGTGGTGTGCATCGTCCCCTTTAATCATACATACTCATATACATGTATTCATGCATTTAGTAATAATGAAATCTTACAAACTAAAGCCGATATGGGAAATCTATAAGTGACATTTACATGCAATACCATGCTACTATGGACAGACCACTCATGATAACGACACCCTTGCCGAATTAAATTGCCAGATAGCAAAATAGTATGACAAATGACAAATGACAAATTTTATTTGCTCTACGGCCCCCGGCCCATGCAAAACATAAACAGCAAATATTTTCAAACTGCATAGCATGTGCATTGTAGATCATGCTGACAAACATATAATATATTATATTCAGCTACAACATTATGTCAATTTAATATAATGGTAATAAATGACTTCTTCCTACTTATGTTATTCTTTGTAAGTCTTGTAATCCATTGTTTTCTTTTCTTAAAAGCGTAGAACAAATATACTGCTACTGACTTAATTGTTTCTCCATTTTTGACAGACATTAGAACATTAAATTTATTTAAATTTGGCGGAGATATATATTTTTTAGTATATGTAACTTACGTAGTTCGGAATAAAATTCACATACTCATCTTCTACCGAGTTGGAATTGCAAATTTTACATATTCTGTTTTGTCTTGGTACATTAATATATCGACCTCTTTCAATTTCTAAGTCATGCGAACTTACTCTAAAATTAACGAAGGTATATCTAAATTTTTTAACATCTAGTACATCCAGTTACATTTCATAGTTAAATTCGTTCTTAAATAACACATAGTTTGAAAGTTTAACATTTGAATGTATTGCTATGTTCCATTCCTGTAAAAATATGTATTTCAATCTATTTTCAAACGTTTTTAAAAATGAGAATTCAGACTGAACAAATTGATAAGCCCATACATACCCAAAACCATAACTTTGTAAACAATGCCTAATGGAAGATACCCAATTATTAAGACCATTTATGTCATCATTTAGCATCATGTTATAACATTTTTTTACCAATCTGCTATTCGGCATTTTTATAATCTTCAGCCAACATTTTATACGTGGTTATGTACATAGGGTATCTTGCACAGTCACCCAGCGTAGCAAAATTTGAGGCACTTTGTTTAGCACACATGAAACGTTTACAGGCATAATACTGTGCCCGTTCTAGTTGATCGAACCTACATATATCCCAAATCTCTGAACCATATAATAGTTGTGGACAAATTTTACTGTCAAAAAGTTTAAAAAATACAGTTTTAGATACCTGACCAGACTCATAAAGTACCAAAATATAAACCTAACCGGAAATAGCCCTCTTGTCATGGCCCACTATCGCTCGCATGAGTAATACTACACTATACATGTTATTAAATGCCATTTTAGAGGCCATAGCTTGATATGGCTACTCTTCGAGAAAAAAACCAAATAAAAGATCTTAATGATATATAATTTCAACGCAAGTTTGGTCAAAATAAAATAAATGTGATCTCTGTCATGTTCACAATGCTAAAAAGAGCAAATTTTGTCGATTTAGGGGCCATAACTCCGGCACAAGTGTTGCTATATAGCTGGTTTTCGTAATGAACCCAGATGTTATAGATATTTAATTTCTATACAGGTTTGGTCAAAATGAAATAATAAATACGGTCTCTATGTGTTCACAAGAGTAAAATAAGCAAGTTTTGCCATTTCAGCAATAACTCCGAGACAAATGGCGCGATATGGCTGATTTAAAAGGCAGTGAGAACCTATATAAGTTTAATAAAAATCAAATAATGAATAGTCTCCATTGTGTTGACAAGGATAAAAATCTTTTTTTTTTTTGCCAGTTCATGGGCCGTAACTCTAAGTCAACTGGTGCAATTCGGTTGTTTTTGAAAGGAACCGAATTCTTGTAGATATTTAAGATGTATGCAATTTGAGTCAAAATAACTTGGCCTTCATCGCGTTCACAAGGCTAAAATCAGTAATTATTGCCATATATATATATATATATATATATATATATATATATATATATATATATATATGTTCTGTGCAAGTTTTGTCAAAATCATCAAATAGTCCCTGTCGTATTCACAAGAAAAATGTGAACGGACTGACGGTAGGAAGACGGACGACGGACGACGTACAAAGAATGATCACAATAGCTTACTTTGTCACTTCGTACAAGTGAGCTAAAGCATGTTACAAATGGGTTTCAGATGTAAAAATGCACTTTTTTGTTCAATTTTCCAATTGAAAATGACATGTGACAAATGCGATCTGAGGTCACATCAAAAATCGGCATCGATCACATTCGTCTCAAAAGTTGTTACATATGTGCTTGATTTATGTTATATATGCGATCTCATTTGTAACACCTATTACATGTACAAATGCGATCTGTTACGAATGTGGTCCGACAGCGCTTTACATATAGCAAACGCAGTCACACAGGGCGCGAAATTCTTCCTCTACTAGTACAGACAAAGAGTGATCTGGCTCTTTAACGTGTCCGGTGTATAGTATGGCGAACCGTTTGGGTCAAAAGTTCCCAGATACCACCAGCAGGTATAAACTGGAAATGTATTTTCGGGTATATATATTGTATATGCGGGTATAATTTTATACCTGCAGGTATGATTTTGTACCTGCGGTCATAGTTTTATACCTGCAGGTATAGGTACAATTTTTATACCTGTGGGCATAAATTTTTACATACCCGCAGGTATACAATTTTATCCCGCCTCCTACAAGATTCTTGCATTTCTATTGGTCAACAGGCGTCACGTGGAGACAGGATATATCCCATATCCTGCCAGTATATTACGGATATGAATTTTGATTAAAAACAAAACGGCTGCCGTATCGCTAGGGTAATTAAAACAAGTCAGATTATAAGCCCAAGCTATAGATATCATTTCCGAGAAAAAAAAAGTGTTTTCTTGCCGCTCTTATTTTTCGTATTTAATTTAGGTTTGTGAAGTGAGTGTAAATTATATAGAAGAACAGTAACCCGGCACGGCCCCGATTGACATTGACCGTTGACAGGTTGAAATGTTGTTTTAGTAAAATCATCGAAAAGCAAAGGAATTAACACATTTGTAAGACAACAGTTTGTTGTAGGATCATTTAATCTACCTGCAAGATAAAGGAATTAACAGGAAACGGGACTAAAGCTGAAGTTTTAAGACATTTCTGACATCGTCTAATCTGATAATGGAACGTAAAAGTTTTTCAAAACCAGTTCATAACCTGTATAAATGAGCTTCTGTGTTTTGTGGTTCTGTTAAAATACAGTTTTTTTTTTCATTTTATGTCTGGTGTTAATCAACTATAATCAAAGCTTTGTTGTTGTTTCGTCATTGGCATTAAACTCGCCTGATATGGATTTCCTCGACAGCGTATATCCCGTATCCTGTCACCAACAAGCAGTGTAACTAATAATACCCGCATCCTGTTAAATCATTTATCTTGCACGTAGATTAAATGATCCAACAAACTGCTGAGTAACAAATATGTCAATTCCTTAATTTCACGATGATTTAACTATTTAACTTCCAAAACAAGATTTAAACGTCCCTTATCCTATACAGAGTTATTCCGCTTTTACGACTAATTTTGTCAAACTTCATGAGCCTCAACGTAGATATAGAATGAAATCGGTAAGAAAACACTTAATTTACTCTCGGAAACGATACTCTCGTTTGAGCTAATATATAATCTGACTTGATTCAATTACGCCAGCAGTGTGGCAGCCATTTTGTTTTGATCAAAATTCATATCTGAAATATACTAGCAGGATATGGAATATATCCTGTCTCCACGTGACGTCGATTGACCAATAGAAATGCAAGAAACTTGTAGGAGGCAAGATAAACAAATATACTTGCAGGTAAAATTTTTATACCCGCAGGTGCATTTTCCAATTTATACCCGCAGGTATAAAACTATTAGGTATATTTGTAATACTACTGGTGGTATCTGGGAACTTTTGACTTTGACCCAAACGGTACGCCTTAGTATAGCACCGATACACGCGAAACCGTCTTTCATGTGAAGAACCAGTACATGCCTCTTACCGGTAATCGGGTTGGAGACACTCAAGAACATCTCAGAAATTTCCAGTTCCTTGACTGGGTTTCAAGCCCCGGGCAGTCAAGCGTGTTACTACTAGACCACCGGCCCACCCGTATGTATGTAGGTTAATTGCTGGTCGTGTTAGAAACTAGTATGTTATATTTTCTATATCTTTGTTATTATTTATTTCCAGATAAAACAGGTGTACATTAATAAGTTTATGCAGCTGTATATTAAAGTATGGTCGCTTTTTAGTTAATAAAACATTAAAGAAATAAAGGAAATTCAGTTACCCTTTTAAGATTTGATTGGTGTTCCTTGACCGTCGTATCAATGATAAGTTTTGTAAATAGAACATCGGAAAACAAACTTGCTATTCTGGCATGAAATTCGTCAAAGGCTAAAACAGGGACATAAATAGATACAATACATTTTTCCCACAGGCACCAGTATCGGACCTGGGACAAAAATATGTTTGTTTTCATCCTAAATGGGTTAAAAATGAATAATATGTAGTGAAATATGAGCCCCCTTCAAAATATACATATGTCTATTGAAGGCCAGAATCTCGAGAATCGAGCCTGCGAGCAATGAGTTCACTTCCCGGGCCGTTGTGAAATAAATTCTCTAGACAATTAAACAAACTACCTATCACCATTTCACGTGTACATTTAGCTACAAAATGAGACCGACCTCAAGTCTGTAGCCCTACCCATTCATGAAATATCTATCAGAAAACGAGTGGTTTTCTGCTGAAAGTTCCAGGTAGACAGAAATGTGGCACAACGAAACGGTACGAAATCACGGACTAAAATATGTTTGTCAGCCAAGCAAGGGTCAAATTCAATAAAAAATACTAAATAGTATAAATAAATACAGTTGAACTTCAATGGCTCGAACTCGGATCTTTCGAACACCCGGGATCGCTCGAACTCTTTGCCCGGTCCCGAATTTATTCCTTCTTTATTCTATATAGTTCTAACTCGGATCGCTCGAACTTCGAAAATTCGAACTCTCGAACTCATTTGGTGGTCCCCTTGGCTTAACTAAGTGATAATTACACCTGTTTAGTCGAACAGACAATTTGTCGCCGGAATGGCTTGTGTTTACAAAGTTTTTCACACCTGCCTGACATTCGCCAAGCTTCTCCTTTAACCGGCGCGTGCGTAGTTTTCACACGCTTATGTAATTAGCGTCGGTATACGACAAAAAAATTAAACAAAGTGACTTTCGTTCACTGCAATGCTTTAATGGGCTTTGATTATACGAATAAAATTATTTAAAATAATTGAGCAGTGTCTGTCTTTATTTTTTCTGCATAAAATCGGGAGATCCGATGTCAACTTTCATACTGCTTTAGCATGGCTGAACAACTTAGTAAAGGACCCGGACACGGGTGGATAGCTAAGTCGGCTACCGGAAAGCAATATATTTGATAATATTTGTACTGAACTATGATTCATAAAGGTTTGCTATTCATGTCTTTCTATTTGATGCTGTCTTCACAAAAATTCTTATAATTATATAAGTGTGTTATCTGTCTTTCATTTTCGTATCTATGTTATGTTTGAAAATAAATAATAAAGCATATTGCAGCGTTCGTTTTTTAATTATCATCATATAATACACACATTTAGATACAATATGACATTATATTACGATGTAAGGTTTGTAACACATCATGCCCTCGAATTCCCAAATTCAAAATGGTCGCCATTTGGATGGCTCGAACAACGGAAAATTCGAACTAATTTCCACGGGACCCTCGAGTTCGAGCCATCGAAGTTCGACTGTACATAAACTAGGGCCACTCACAATCGTCAGTAGCATCTCAAACACACGATATTGGCGTTTCAAATTTTTCCACGGTCTTTCAATTGAATGCTACGCCATTGAACAGAATTCGTAAGGTATTTTTAAACGCAATTTCTGATTGGCCAATAGCGACACATCTCCGACAGAACCGCATCGTTTCGCACAAAATTACTCTGATATTATCGTTTCGGTTTCAATGGCGGATAATACAATTGAAAGACCGACGGAAAAATAAAAAAGTAAATATCGCGTGTAACAGATGATACTGACGGTGGTTAGTGGCCATAATTTGCATATTTAGTTATACTTGTTATTAATGTCAAATGAATTTGACCCTTGCTAGGCTGACAAACATCTTTTAGTCCGTGATTTCGTACCGCTCCGTTGTGCCACATTTCTATCTACCTGGAACTTTCAACAGATAGGCACTCGTTTTCTGATAGATATTTCATGAACGGGAAGGGCTAGAGACTTCGGGTCGGTCTCATTTTGTAGCTAAATGTACACGTGAAATATTGATAGGTAGTTTGTTTAATTGTCTAGAGAATTTATTTCACAACGGCCCGGGAAGTGAACCCATTGCTCGCAGGCTCGATTCTCGAGATTCTGGCCTTCAGTAGACATATGTATATTTTGAAGGGGGCTCATATTTCACTACATATTTTTCATTTTTAACTCATTTAGGATGAAAACAAACATATTTTTGTCCCAGGTCCGATACTGGTGCCTGTGATTTTTCCTGGCTAAATTAAATGTACATGTATATGATATCGTAAAACGCCCAATTCCTCTAAGATTGGTTGAAACATGTGTTACCGTTTCCGCTTCACCAGGGAGCGTATTAATATGAAATGAGCCGCGCCATGAGAATACCAACATAGTGGCTTTGAAAGCAACCAGCATGGATCCAGACCAGCCTGTGCATCCGCGCAGTCTGGTCAGGATCCATGTTGTTTGCTTTCAAAGCCTATCGCAGTTAGAGAAACTGTTTGCGAACAGCATGGATTCTGACCAGACTGCGCGGAGGGGCAGGCTGGTTCGGATCCATGCTCGTCGCAAAGCCATTATGTTGGTTTTCTCATGTTGCGACTCGTATGTATGATAATGAAACCTCCTGTTAAAGAACCCAAAAGAATAACAGGTTTATCATTGTTTTAACATACGTTTATATCAAATAACGAGTTACGTACACAGGATTAAAGCTATATGCCCTTTTTTCAGGTTATGCGTGCACAATGAAGGCTGATTGTCCCGACTGTTCACATTTTCAGGAAAAGCACTGCATTGATGGACTATGCCATTGTACGGTTTAGGATTGGTGGTATCAGACATTCGAAATAAATATCAATAATATACGTTCGTACGTTTATTCTTGTCAAATATTTTAAGGCGTGGTCTATCAATCTCATTTATTTGAAAGTTTCTCAACATTACTACCCATATCATATGACACAATGCCATGGTGCTTTTCTTTTGCAGAAATCTTCAAGGAATTATTTCCCTTTTTATACATACCTACTGTTTTGATACATTTCTCTGTCTCTGTTATTAATAGATACATTTGACACAGACTTATAAAAAGCTATTATCCTATATCCTATATATATTGCCCCTTTTGGACTTAGAAAATCAGTTTTCTTGGTTGAGTATTATGTTTAAGTTAGCTTTTCTCATTAACCATCAAAGCTATTGCTTTAAAACTTGCAACAGTTTTTCACCATCATAAGTGGACGCTGTACGTCAAGAAACAAAACTCTATCCTGCTTTTTGCAAGAATGGTGACCCTTTTTAGATTTAGAAAATCATGGGTAGGACAATATTTCTATTATACAAAAAATCAGATGAGCGTCAGCACCCGCAATGCGGTGCTCTTGTTTACAGGTCAAACTGCTCATGTACTAAATCCGATAAAACCCACTGCAACATATGTTTTGGTTTTCGCCCTGCATATCAACAAGCATGCCTCTTTTCTATCCTAAGAATACATATTGGGCGGGGTGTAGGTGAGGCAGAGACAAAAAGCAGCTTCTAGTTATCCTTAATGCAGTTCTTCAGTAGATATATCTTGTTCGTCTATGATTGTTTGCTTTCCCTCTAATACTTAACTTTTGGCATTGTATTCTTGTCTTCTTGTTATGCACTCGAAGGCGAGCGTATTAAAATTACACTGTCCGTCCGTGCGTTCATGTGTACGTCCGTGTAAATTATTGTCCGGGCTGTAACTCTGCCATTCATACAGGGATTTCAAAATAACTTAATATAAATGATTTTCATAATGAGACAACATGTCCTGCCAAGACACAGATCCCTAGTCCCAACGTCAAGGTCACACTAAGAGGTCAAATGTAAACAGGGTCTGTTTTGTGACCGATCCATAATTCTACCATATATGAAGGGATTTTAAAATAACTTGGCATAAATATTTACCATTATAAGACAGTCTGTCTTGTGCAAGACTCAGACTCCTGTCTCCAAGGTCAAGGTCACACTTAGAAGTCAAAGGCTAACATAGTATGTTTTCGTGTCCGGTTCATAACTCTACCATTCATAAAGAAATTTTTTATTTATTTAGCATAAATGTTCCCTATATTGAGATGACGTGTCATGCGCACGAGACTCAAACCCCTAGCTCTAAGGTCAAGGTCACACTTAAAAGTCAAAGGTTAACAGGGTCTGTTTATTGTCCGCTCAATAACTCTGCCATTCATCATGGGATTTTGAAATACATGTATTAAGAGCATTGATGGTAAAAATGCATTTTAAAATCCGCTAAATGCGTTTTATGATAGTCATATATGCTTTCACCTATGCTTAACGCATGTTAAAATGCTGAAAAATCGCTAAATTTTACCAGGGGCGGAGGAGAATGGATTGGTTGAGATCCTGACCATAGATGTCTGTGGTTCATTTAACCCGTACCATGCTGGACACGATTGATTTTGCCTTTGCGACTAGTGTAGATCATGATCAGACTGCAAATGGATTTTCTACACTGATTGCAAAAGTAATTTGAAAGGTATTTGGTAAAATGTCGGATATTATTGTAAAACGATTCTAGTATTACAGATTGAAAATTTAGGCTAACAGTTAACGGTTTCGAAATTCAGTGTTATTTCCGACGGCAGATATTGCACTAAAATTAGCAAACCTGTTTAAATATCGCAAGCTCACAGTATTTTCGACCAAATTAAACTATATATCTTAGAATTTTAATCATACGTGCGATAATTTTATACATTATTTAAAGTAATGGACCCGTGATGACGATCGACAATTTCCGCGCCATTACGTATCCTCCGTATGCAATTTCGGCATCATTCGGCGATAACAGAACATTATTTTTTTCGTAACAGCCGGACGAAGTCGAATTGCAATCGGAAAAACAAACGGAATTTGCCCATTACTGGTCCTCCACTTAAAGCATTGATTTAAATCATATTTAACTGCGTTTAGAATAAGAACTCTAAATTAAAATACCAATACATGTTGATAAATCTGTTTTCTTTACGGATGTGAATATTTCTGATAACATCCGACAATTTTCCATCGGAGAAATGTGCTGAATTTAACATAATTTTGATTCTACCCCAAGCGTGGTAATTGGGTTGCTTCTTTGTTTCTTGTACACAAATATACATCGACCGTACAATACAGTGTCTCGCTAGGGCCATCTCCGCATAATGTGAGCTCGAAACAACAAAAGAACGATACTAGGATGTTAAAATGTCAAAATAACGAAACTACGACGGTGAAAAGACGACTCCATGATGATAATGGCGCAAAAACTACGATTGTGAAAAGTCGAAATAACGAAGCTGCGATGCTGAAAAGTCGATTTTGTTCGTACTTTCATCATCTTACTTTCGACTTTCAACACTGTGCTTTCGCTATCCGACTTTCTGTCATCGTGCCTCCGACTTGTCACATTCGTAGCTTTGAGTTTCAGCATCGTAGTAACGTCACTCTGGTGTCCGTGAGCACAGATTTGATTATCACTACACGAGGTATTGTCTATAAGCACTGACCTAGCACTTAAGAATATTCCGTATATTACAGTAAATTTATTGTCGGTATCCGAACATAGAAAGCGATATAACTGGTGTATGGTGTTATATTTTTGCCACAAAATAACTGTGTAGCTATCACGACAATATTGTAAACTTTCCAGAAAATGCGTTCATTTTTAGCTCACCTGAGCACAAAGTGCTCGGGGTGAGCTATTGTGATCGCTCACCGTCCGGCGGCCGTCCGTCCACACTTTCCTTTAAGCAACATCTCCTCATAAACCGCTAGGCAAATTTCATCCAAACTTCACAGGAATAAGCCTTGGGTGAAGCTCTACAAAAAATTGTTGAAAGAAATGAATTCCATGTAGAACTCTGGTTGCCATCGCAACCGAAAGGAAAAACTTTAAAATCCTCTTCTCAAAAACCAGAACCTCTAGAGCTTAGATATTTAGTGTGAAACATTGCCTAGTGGACCTCATCCAATTTTGTTCAAATCATAACCCCGGGGTCAGAATTGACCCTGCCCCAGGGGTCACTTGATTTTACATAGGAAAATCTTAAAAAAATCTTCTTCTCAAAAAACCAGAAGCCCTAGAGCTGAGATATTTGACATGTAGCATTGCCTGGTGGACCTCTACTAAAGTTGTTCAAAATTGACCCCGCCCCAGGGGCCACTTCATTTTACATAGATTTCTATAGGAAAATCTTAAAAAAAAATAAAAAAATAAACCAGAAGGCATTGAGCTTAGATATTTGACATGTAGCATTGCCTAGTGGACCTCTACAAAAAATTTTCAAATCATGAGCCTCGGGGTCAGAATTGACCCTGCCACATGGGATCACTTAATTTTATATTTGAAAAACCAATATTTTTTTTTAATAAACCAGAAGGCCTAGATCTTAGATATTTGACATGTAGCATTGCCTAGTAGACCTCTACAAAATTTGTTCAAATGATGATCCCCGGATCAAAATTGATTTTATATAGGAAAATCTTCAAAATTTTTCTAAAAATAAACCAGTAAGCCTAGATCCTAGATATTTGACATGTAGCATTGCCTAGTGGACCTCTACAAAATTTATTCAAATCACATGATCCCTGGGGTCAAAATTGACCCCGCCCCAGGGGTCACTTGTCTTGATATAGGATAATCTTCAAAAAATTTCTAAAAATAATCCAGAATGCCTAGATCTTAGATATTTGACATGTAGCATTGCCTAGCAGACTCCTACAACATTTTTTCATATCATGACCTTTGGGACCAAATTGACTCTGACTGTACATGATAGTTAAGTCTTCAATTTTTTCTAAAAAATACCTAGAAGACCTAGAGCTTAGATATTTGACTTGTAGCATTGCCTAGTGGACCTCTACAAAACTTGTTTAAACCATGACCCCCGGGGTCAAAATTGACCCCACCCCAGGGGTCACATGATTTTATATAGGTAAATCTTTAAAAAGAATTTAAATAAACCAGAAGGCTTAGAGCTTAGATATTTCACATGTAGCATTGCCTAGTGGACCTCTATAAACTTTGTTCAAATCATGACCCCATCCCACGGGTGACTTGATTGTACATAGGAAAATTTTCATTTGTTTTCTAAAAATAAACCTGAAGGCGTAGATCTTAGATATTTGACATGTAGCATTGTCTAGTAGACTTCTACAAAATTTGATTAAATCATTACCACCAGGGTCAAATTGACCCGTCTCATTGGGTTACTTGATTGTACATAGAAAAATCTTCAAAACTTTCTAAAAATAAACCAGAAGGGCTAGGGCTTAGATATATGACATGTAGCATTGCCTAGAGGACCTCTACAAAAGTTGTTCAAATCTTGAGCCCTTAGGGTCAAATTGACCCAGCCCAAGGGGTTACTTGATTATACATAGGGAAATCTTCAAAAATTTGCTAAAAGTAAACCAGAAGGCTTAGATACTTGATATGTAACATTGCCTAGTAGACTTCTACAAACTTTGTTTAAATCATGACCCCGGGGTAAAGTTGGCCCCGCCCCAGGGGTTACTTGATTGTACATCGGAAATGTTAAAAAAAAATCTAAAAATCATCAGTTTGACATTTGAAACATGTAGCTCAATACTCAGGTGTGCGATCCAGGGTCATCGTGACCCTCTTGTTCTGAAAAGAGTTCAGCAATAAATAATATTTTCGAGATGTATTATTTCTTTTCCGAAAAAGTTTAAGAGCATTTTGCGTTAATGCTGCAAACTGCTTGTCGAGATGCTAGAAAACTACCACTATGCTATTCTAAAGTTTCAAACAAAGAACTGCATTTCTGTGCTCCCCATCCACCACCACAATGAATGATGGGGCATATATAGATTTGGTATTGTCCATGCGTTCGTCCGATGTTGTGATGCTCCTAGCTCAAAAAAGTATTTGACATAAATTGATGAAACCTTGCTTTAGTCTTTATAATGATATAAACCTGCGCACCTCCAACTTTTCTTCTTGCTCTGTCTCTTATTGTCAGAGTTATGGCCCCTGAAATAATCAAAATGCACGTTTTTAACTTGTAAGGCGCCTAGGTAAAAGTATTTGATATAAATTAAATAAACCTTGCACAAGTCTTAATCATGGTATGAACTTGAACACTATTTATTTTTCGTATGATGCCGCCCCTATTTCCAGAGTTATGGCCCCTGAAATAATAAAAAAATAATAAAAAGGTTGCACATTTTTATCTTGTGACGCGCAAAGCTAAAACAACTTGTTTGATATAAATTTATGAACACTTGCATGACTCTTTATCGTTATGTGTAACTATTTTTAAAGTTTTGGCCCCTATAATAGTCAAAATGCACATTTCACCTTATGACATGCTCAGAAAGTCTTTGTTGTAAATTCATAAAGCCTTGCATAAGTCTTTATTACGATGTGATATTGCACACTTGGCATTCTTCATGCGAATCCTAATGCTTATATGGTCCTTGAAAAACTAAAATAGTGGATGTTTTGGTTTTGATGTTCATAACTTTAAAAAGTATATGAACTAGAACAATGAATCCTTTATATAAAATGTTTGTTGAGGCTATACCGCCGTAAGACTGCCACATTTGAATTATTTCCCCATACATGTAATTGTGACAAATGTAGACGTATTCTGTGTTCTAAAAATATTATCAAAATACTTTTTTTTTTCTACATTATGCTTTTGTTTGCGGAAAATTTAGATTATTGAGATAAACTTTAGAGACAGTTTAAATTATCAAGATAATTTCTAAAAGCATCGCTATTTAGCTAACAAATGGCAACATTTAACATATACTTAAACCGTACCGCGATAATTATGCAAATTATCGTAATGAAATTTCCAGAAACCTTTGAACTATTGAGGTAATCAGTTTAGAAAACTTCGCTAATCAAGATAATTTTCAGAAGTATCGCGATAACTACGTAACTATCTCGTGACATGAATATGCCACTTTACTATTGCACACATATTTATGTCACGTGTGTGCAGGTAGCTGTGCAGACAGGACTTTTAACTGTCATTCTCGGGGTTGAGTGTTCGAGTCCTACATCTGACCATATCTTTGTATCAATTTTATCTGCAAACTTAATAGGCAGGAAAATTGCCACACTTATCTGATCAAGCTTTTGCTTTTTTTATGGTTCAGTTATCGAAAGAAATACAATGCATTCAAGTACATTTACACTAAAACTGTTGTAGACAATGTCAATAAAACTCTTGAAAGTAATTTTTATGAAGAATAGATAAATTATTTGTCAGCAGCATTTCAAAAATAAAAATAATAATTAAAAAAAAAATAAAATAAAATAAATACTAGAAAAGAAAACAGTTAAAATTTGTCAGATATTTTTCATAAATTACTAGTAATGTAAGATCGTAAAAGGTAGTCTGTGGTTACATTGAGCACGTGGTAACGTGCGTGGAAACCAGACGCCTTATCTCTACGTCACCGTTTCAAAATACAAATATTACATAAACTCACGAAAACGCCTGGCAATATCAATAGAGTCAATACTTTCATACCATAGAACGTTATCATGTCGTCTGAAGATAATGTGTTTGTATATGTATAAACAGACAATTGTTTTTGAAAAAATTTCGATCTTCATAATTTGGAGACTGTATGGAACGATATAATATATGTACATAAAATCACATTTATAACTCTCCATTACACATACAGTGCTAGATCTAATATGTGTATTTTTTATCTCAGTGATTTGAAAATGAAGTCGGTTCCATTTCAGATTTAAATAATAAAAGTAAACTAAGTTATAAAGCACAAATGAGCATCATAATATTTGCAAGAACTGGCACATAACAATAGTATTAATATAATAATATTATGCACTTTTGGACCAGTATAGATATACTATGAAATATTTTATATTATATCAATTCTCAAGCGGAGATCTATGAAATATAGTCTTTAAATGTGGGGAAAACATACTATTCGTTTGGTAAACAGGTCCTATTCATACCAAATAAAGCCAAATAGAGAAAAACAACGTACAGACATGTGCTTATAGGTAAGCCCTACACCAGATTATAGGTCTAGCTTCTTAAAAATAAGTGAATATGGGTCAGATCAAGAAACGATCAGTTTGCTTCATCCAGGGGAACCATCTGACTGACACTGAAAAAAGACCCTTGCTGAGAATTAGACACGTAGAATACACCATGTGGATCAGCTACATATATATAATCAAAGTCAGGGGAAGTAATTACTGTTGCAATTAAGTTGACTGAAGAAACCTGGAAGATTCATAGGAGCATTTTTACTTGAAAATCGAATTACAATTGAATGTTATACAAATACTATTTAATCATAATGATTTTAATCAAAAACACTCAAGTTAGTGCAGAAAGCACTTTGCAGGATCAAATAGCATAAATGTGTTGAGGATATGATTGCGACCTATACGCCCTTTAGCTAGATCAACCGTAATATCCATCTAAGCAATTGTATATTTATCAATGTAAAACAGAGCATTACAGTACAAATTCATCTTCAGACAATCTGATAATCTTCTACCCCGCGTGTAATTGTGTAATTGTGTAATGGTGACAAGTCGAAACAACGAAAGCACAATAACGAAAAGTCAAAACAACGAAAAACAATAGTGGAAAGTCAAAAGTACCACGATGAAAGTACGAATTAGTTTTGACATTTCCCTATCGTAGTCGTGTTGTTTAGACTTTTCAGCATCGAAAGTATCGTGAATTGAAGGCAAAATATCCGGGTCCCCAAAATCATCCCAAAACTCGAATTTTCCACAGGTCCCGACCTGTGCAGAAATGACGATTTTCAAGGGTACCGTTTCGGGCCGTTTCGCTAATTATTTTTCAAAGTAGGTCACTGCTTGCGCCTCTAGGACTGTCCTAGCGTGAATTGAAGGCAAAATATCCGGGTCCCCAAAATCATCCCAAAACTCGAATTTTCCACAGGTCCCGACCTGTGCAGAAATGACGATTTTCAAGGGTACCGTTTCGGGCCGTTTCGCTAATTATTTTTCAAAGTAGGTCACTGCTTGCGCCTCTAGGACTGTCCTAGCGTGAATTGAAGGCAAAATATCCGGGTCCCCAAAATCACCCCAAAACCCGAATTTCCAAAAGGTCCCGACCTCTGCAGAAATGACGATTTTCAAGTGTACCGTTTCGGACTGTTTCGCTAATTATTTTTCAAAGTAGGTCATTGCTTGGGACTCTAGGACTGTCCTAGCGTAAACTGAAGGCAAAATATCCGGGTCTCCAAAATCATCCCAAAACTCGAATTTTCAACAGGTCCCGACCTGTGTAGAAATGACGATTTTCAAGTGTACCGTTTCGGACTGCTTCGCTAATTATTTTTCAAAGTAGGTCACTGCTTGCGCCTCTAGGACTGTCCTAGCGTAAACTGAAGGCAAAATATCCGGGTCCCCAAAATCATCCCAAAACTCGAATTTTCAACAGGTCCCGACCTGTGCAGAAATGAGGATTTTCAAGTGTACCGTTTCGGACTGTTTCGCTAATTATTTTTCAAAGTAGGTCACTGCTTGGGCTTCTAGGACTGTCCTAGCGTGAACTGAAGGCAAAATATCCGGGTCCCCAAAATCATCCCAAAACTCGAATTTTCCACAGGTCCCGACCTGTGCAGAAATGACGATTTTCAAGGGTACCGTTTCGGGCCGTTTCGCTAATTATTTTTCAAAGTAGGTCACTGCTTGGGACTCTAGGACTATCCTAGCGTAAACTGAAGGCAAAATATCCGGGTCCCCAAAATCATCCCAAAACTCGAATTTTCAACAGGTCCCGACCTGTGTAGAAATGACGATTTTCAAGTGTACCGTTTCGGACTGTTTCGCTAATTATTTTTCAAAGTAGGTCACTGCTTGGGCTTCTAGGACTGTCCTAGCGTGAACTGAAGGCAAAATATCCGGGTCCCCAAAATCATCCCAAAACTCGAATTTTCCACAGGTCCCGACCTGTGCAGAAATGACGATTTTCAAGGGTACCGTTTCGGGCCGTTTCGCTAATTATTTTTCAAAGTAGGCCACTGCTTGGGACTTTAGGACTGTCCTAGCGTAAACTGAAGGCAAAATATCCGGGTCCCCAAAATCATCCCAAAACCCGAATTTTCAAAAGGTCCCGACCTCTGCAGAAATGACGATTTTCAAGTGTACCGTTTCGGACTGTTTCGCTAATTATTTTTCAAAGTAGGTCACTGCTTGCGCCTCTAGGACTGTCCTAGCGTGAATTGAAGGCAAAATATCCGGGTCCCCAAAATCATCCCAAAACTCGAATTTTCCACAGGTCCCGACCTGTGCAGAAATGACGATTTTCAAATGTACCGTTTCGGGCTGTTTCGCTAATTATTTTTCAAAGTAGGTCACTGCTTGGGACTCTAGGACTGTCCTAGCGTGAACTGAAGGCAAAATATCCGGGTCCCCAAAATCATCCCAAAACTCGAATTTTCCACAGGTCCCGACCTGTGCAGAAATGACGATTTTCAAGGGTACCGTTTCGGGCCGTTTCGTTTATTATTTTTCAAAGTAGGTCACTGCTTGGGACTCTAGGACCATCCTAGCGTAAACTGAAGGCAAAATATCCGGGTCCCCAAAATCATCCCAAAACTCGAATTTTCCACAGGTCCCGACCTGTGCAGAAATGACGATTTTCAAGGGTACCGTTTCGGGCCGTTTCGCTAATTATTTTTCAAAGTAGGTCACTGCTTGGGCCTCTAGGACTGTCCTAGCGTGAGCTGAAGGCAAAATATCCGGGTCCCCAAAATCATCACAAAACTCGAATTTTCAGCAGGTCCCGACCTGTGTAGAAATGACGATTTTCAAGTGTACCGTTTCGGACTGTTTCGCTAATTATTTTTCAAAGTAGGTCACTGCTTGCGCCTCTAGGACTGTCCTAGCGTGAACTGAAGGCAAAATATCCGGGTCCCCAAAATCATCCCAAAACTCGAATTTTCCACAGGTCCCGACTTGTGCAGAAATGACGATTTTCAAGGGCACCGTTTTGGGCCTTTTCGCTAATTATTTTTCAAAATAGGTCACTGCTTGGGACTCTAGAACTGTCCTAGCGTGAACTGAAGACAAAATATCCGGGTCCCCAAAATCATCACAAAACTCGAATTTTCAGCAGGTCCCGACCTGTGTAGAAATGACGATTTTCAAGTGTACCGTTTCTGACTGTTTCGCTAATTATTTTTCAAAGTAGGTCACTGCTTGGGCCTCTAGGACTGTCCTAGCGTGAACTGAAGGCAAAATATCCGGGTCCCCAAAATCATCCCAAAACTCGAATTTTCCACAGGTCCCGACCTGTGCAGAAATGACGATTTTCAAGGGTACCGTTTCGGGCCGTTTCGCTAATTATTTTTCAAAGTATGTCACTGCTTGGGACTCTAGGACTATCCTAGCGTAAACTGAAGGCAAAATATCCGGGTCCCCAAAATCATCCCAAAACTCGAATTTTCAACAGGTCCCGACCTGTGTAGAAATGACGATTTTCAAGTGTACCGTTTCGGGCTGTTTCGCTAATTATTTTTCAAAGTAGGTCACTGCTTGCGCCTCTAGGACTGTCCTAGCGTGAATTGAAGGCAAAATATCCGGGTCCCCAAAATCATCCCAAAACTCGAATTTTCCACAGGTCCCGACCTGTGCAGAAATGACGATTTTCAAGGGTACCGTTTCGGGCCGTTTCGCTAATTATTTTTCAAAGTAGGTCACTGCTTGCGCCTCTAGGACTGTCCTAGCGTGAATTGAAGGCAAAATATCCGGGTCCCCAAAATCATCCCAAAACTCGAATTTTCCACAGGTCCCGACCTGTGCAGAAATGACGATTTTCAAGGGTACCGTTTCGGGCCGTTTCGCTAATTATTTTTCAAAGTAGGTCACTGCTTGCGCCTCTAGGACTGTCCTAGCGTGAATTGAAGGCAAAATATCCGGGTCCCCAAAATCATCCCAAAACTCGAATTTTCCACAGGTCCCGACCTGTGCAGAAATGACGATTTTCAAGGGTACCGTTTCGGGCCGTTTCGCTAATTATTTTTCAAAGTAGGTCACTGCTTGCGCCTCTAGGACTGTCCTAGCGTGAATTGAAGGCAAAATATCCGGGTCCTCAAAATCATCCCAAAACTCGAATTTTCAACAGGTCCCGACTGTTTCCGTTATCTGGGGTAAGAATTTAGGCTCGACCGCTTACATGGAGCTAGGAAAAATGGTTGTTTAACACAAAAGTTGTTCGTTTGTACTTGTCCTTTGCTGCATAAACATTATAAATAAGCAGTTGTATATTTATGCTGTTAAAATTATTATACCCTTTTTATTCAGAAAACGTACCCGGGCCACAATACGAAACTGACCCTTGCATCTTTTTCATACCAAAGTCAGTTCGTACCCAAGTCATCTCGATACCGTTTTGATTATGGTCTATTCAGTCTTGGTTTTTTTCCATCATTCTGTCTTCATTTTCTGTTTTTAACTTTTACCCCGAGAGTGACATAGGTATGTCATTTAATTTTTTTGTTGATATTCATGTCATAAAGGTCTAGACTTTGTAAATATTTCAAATGGAATATGTAATAAAATGTGTCTGCTAAATTGATTTTGTATCATCAAAACTTTGAAAATTACCTGCCATCACAAATTAAGTTAAAGGGATTTTTATTCTGCCTTTTTTCTGTCTATTTATTATTTTCTATAATAGTTATATAAATGTAGTTCTCCATATGTATCCCGTGTGTTTGTGCTTGCCTGTGTGGTTGTGTGCGTGTGTGTGTGTTGCTGTTTCTTTTCATTTTCGTTTCCTTATAGATTTCTATTTTTCATTCGTGTTCTGTTTAGTTTGCTCCATTTGTTGTTGTGCCTGTCCGGCATGCATAATTTATTGTCCTTTTTTATTTTATTCTTTACTTATCATAGAGAAGCTTGACGTCAATAGTGTACCCTGGTTGCACAGGCCAGTTTACAGTCTGGAGAACTGCTTACTCTTATCTTTTTCCTTTTCTTAATCTGGCTTTCAATTAATACCATTTTATTTTAGGTGAATTGCGATGCATGTTCTACATCTTATTTTAATTACTTTCGTCACCGCTTTCCTGGTATTTTCGATTTCCAAGAGGGTATGAGTTAAGAGGAGGGGCCAGTTTCCTTTTTAATGGTGAGCACCAAACTAGGGAGCAACTGGTACCATTATTCACGCTTTTGTTATTACGTGGCGGGGGATCGAACCGACCTCCTGCACTACGAAAATATGCCAAAGTGCAGCAATACGTCAAGGCGACATGCACCTGGAGTATCAAGTCATTCTGGCGTGGGAGGCGGAAGAAAACAACGTTTAAATTAAGTGAGTATTACTGTTTAAAACGCATGTCATGTCGTCATCGACTCGCATAGATAATAAGACAGTTGCTTAGTTCTGGAGAAAATTTGGTGAACAGCAACTGAAATTCATAAAGTTATAAAATAGACGCCACAAAAATGTTCATTCATCAGTGTCTTTATCTTCAAGTGGTAAAAACGGTCCTCAAATAGTCAAGAATTACATAAAGACAGCGAAGATGGAGAGAGAAAAAGGAAAATCTGCGAGTGGACGTTAACGCCAATGTATGAGGCCGTAGATAAAGACCAAGTACTCATGCTGGGTACCCTGTCCGAGATGCGTGTCATAAGTGTTAAGTATTCTAACCAAACAACATTTTGTACTTACGTATTGCCCATGAAAATTTATGAAATAAATTTACAAATATGAATTAATGCAAATTTAATGAAAGCATCACAATGAAGGAACGACGCCGTTAACGTTGTTGAAATATATTGCCGTGCGCCGGGTCCATGTAAGTGACTGTTTTCGAGGAGGTATAACTCCCGAATGCACGGTCATACTCAAGTCAAATTTGCAGTGCAGTTAGTAGAAAGATAACAAATAAATATGATATATTTCTTGTTTTGCTTCATTAAAGTATATAAAAGCTAGAGAAAAAGTCTACGTTATTTTTGAAGAACCCTCGTAGAAACTGACGCTCTTCTTCTACTAGGATACCGAGATAGTTAAATCTAATTTTAATACGTTGTGACTTTGAGCATATGTTGTGTTGAGTGGACAGGACTCTAATTTCGTTGTTTAACTCAAAGATAAACATAACGTAAGTTTTAACAAATAATTATAAAACTTTACCTGATGCAAGCTATCTTAATACAGAACGATATTGATGTATACCCGTTTAAACAGATACGCTATAATGGAAAAGAAAAGCACATCATTAGAAGTTAAAACATATTAATCATAAAAAATGATAAGATTTAAGAACATAGAAAAGTTAATCAATGTATTTAAGCTAATAGCCCACAGTTTGGATAAAATTTTTCACCTTATGTTCAGTTTCACTAAGTTTGGTATAAAATGTGCATATGACACTGAAAAATGATTCAGTGGTTGAAAATAAAAGTAAGATATTAGTATGAATATGAAACGCAAAAGGAGTGTAAATTTTCTGCATTACTTCAAAAACGTTGCAATTGTTTACTACCTTCTGCATAATATTTTTGGTTATTTGTCAGAATATCACGCGAAAATCTTATGTCAATAAGTTTGTACTATTAGTCACTTTAAGGATACATTTCTAGTCACTTTTGTACTGATTTTTGATAGCAATTATGAGGATTTAATTAAAAAATATGTTTTATATGGTAATATAGCACAGTGCATATAAAGCTATCTGATACAAAAATAATAATATTTATGGTCATCTTATTTACTAATTCTTGTTCAGCGGACACAACTCTTCCAAATGATGCAAACAAAGACAACAAGGTCCGTAGTCCATATCCTGTAGGGACCCCAATTGGTATTTTAAGAAACGATGATAATGTTTGACGCGTGCATTGGGAAAAGGCTAAAAACTGACAGTAGATCCATTTGATGTCTCGGGTTAGGAACTGATTATTAGGTTCAGTTCATGCCTTATCCTTCAATGTTAAAGAGGGAGGGAATAGCGTCCATTGGTTGTAGGTATATAGCCCCCTACAATAGCCATGCTGTTGCGTAAACGCTTTCACGACCAAGTAAGAGTGTCTGCCTATAGGGAGGACCGGGATTTGATCCTTGGTAGGGACCTTTTGTATTTTTAGTTCAGGGTGGTACTAACCGGAAAGGACTATAAATAAACTCAAAGACACATGTACACATCATAAATTTACAGCTCTATTTGTTATAATTTGTTATCATTGTTTTTCCGTAAGTCATTCCATCGCATAGTCTTTTAAAATTTGTTGAATAAGTTTACATTATTTATGCTTCTTATGTTCAACATAAATATAATCTTGTTTGAAAAGGCACTGTCCAGAGTTCGTTATTAACCATTGTTTCACTCACGTTGGAAAGACTGGATAACCGAAAGAAAAATTTCAATGTTCGAACTTTTTGGCATTCAACAGAAATTCTACATCGATATTTGCTTATCCCATGGTTTTCATACTCAGATTCATAAAACCTTCGTGACTCTGACTTTGTTGTACAATTCTAACAATATAATTTCATTTATGTTTAATGTTTCAAGTCGTTGCTCATCCATCTGGCACCCCTGGCAAAAGTCCCTCTCATACAAAGTCGAAAAGGTGCAAAGATCAGCTGCACGGTTTATCTTTAACGACTATAATTATACAAGCAGTGTAACCCAGATGATTAACACCCTAAACTGGCAAACTTTAGAACAACGGCGCATACAATCTTCTCTCATCTATATTTACAAAATCCGAACGAATCATGTATGCGTCGACCATAACCATTTAACTCCGACCAGAAACCTGAACTACCTAATTCCACAGTCCCGTACTCAATACCACATGAACTCCTTCTTCCCCCCGTACAATCAGACTATGGAATGGCCTTCCTCAATATGTACAGTCCAGCCCCAGCCTCAACATATTTGCTGAGCGGCTGGCTACTGTACATCTGCAGTAACTTCCTTCACTATGTTTTTAACTTAGCACCTGTAGTAATTTTTATTCTTTGCACCTAATGAGTTTTCTCATTTTTAACACTGCACAGACAAGCGCCTTCCAGTCATAATCGTTAATGATTGTTGGAAGTACCATGTAGATGTAGTTGTAGATGTAGTTCTTCACGTTTGATAAACCGGGAGTGATGGCGTAACGTTATTTATCCGGAAAACGTGGAATAAATCCTGTATTCGGCGTACAGAAATGAAAATCATTTTATGAATTTATGGCAACCAGTGGGTAAATTCATTACAATGGCACTTACACTATCTTTCAAAAGTTAAAATATGATATTAAAATATCTGCCACGTTAAATAATTCAAAATGATGTCTTAAAATTAGCTTGAAATGTGTGGTACACTTTAATCAGCGTCAAATATCTCCGAAATAAGCACACGGACCTGTACATAATATTTTTATTTACCACATTATATTATACAATATGGTATTGCACGGCTGTGAGAAGTTTCATTAAAATCTACCTAGTAGAAAAAAAATGTATTCGCGAAAATGTTATGGACGGATTACACCAAACCGGAAATGACTACTCAGTGTTACATGTGAAGTAGTCCAAAATGTAGTTCCATGCTATGGATGAAATCTGGTATAATGAGTGACATGAGGAGGTGACAGTTAAATTTTTGGCTTATGTTTATTGCTTATAGTACTGAGAATAGATCTAGACCATTTTCATTGTAACTTTCTTGGAATAAGTTTTATTCTTTGCGAAAAATGTCTACCTACGCGTAACTGCTAAACGGCTGTTTTCATGGGGGCATTTTTAGAGGGTGATGTTTCTCAGAACAGATTATTTTTCTTATATTCAACATAACATGTCAATATTTTTCTATTTTTGATAAGAAGACATGTTATACTAAATGACCATATATGGTTTTCATATCATTGAAATGCTCTAAAGTGCTGAAAATGAGGTCTGAATGTTTTGTTATTAATATGAAATAAATAAGGACTTGAATTGGTAGAGTGTAACCTATAAGTTGTGCAGGGGTAAAAATTTAAACTTGTTTAGATGTGGCTGTAAACAGGCTAGTTTGGCCAGATTATGATAGAAGATGACAATTTCAGTGCAATTTAGCAGAGAAAAAGAAGAAAAACTAAAAATATTTCAAAATCACTGTTTTGGGTGTATTTTTTTCAAAAAATGCATATTTATTGACTAAATATTGGTATGTTTTAGGTGTCAGGGGTGAGTTTGGGTATATTTCACAGTAACAGTGTGTGATTTGAGTGCAGTTTATGGTAAAACTTGATAAAATATGGCAAAAATGAGCTCAAGCAAGGAAAAGTGGTCAAAAATGATGTCGCGACAGCTTTTTTCCAGGAAATTTGGCGCGCTAGCATATGTTACTGAAAAAGCCATAAAACCTTGAAAATTGATTGTATCAAACTGAAACTGGTATTTTTTTCATGCATTTAGGTTACTGGTACAATTTATGTGAAAATAACACATTTTGAGTATGAAAAATGTTTCTTTAAGGACGGATTACACCAAACCGGAAATGACTACTCAGTGTTACATGTGAAGTAGTCCAAAATGTAGTTCCATGCTATGGATGAAATCTGGTATAATGAGTGACATGAGGAGGTGACAGTTAAATTTTTGGCTTATGTTTATTGCTTATAGTACTGAGAATAGATCTAGACCATTTTCATTGTAAATTTCTTGGAATAAGTTTTATTCTTTGCGAAAAATGTCTACCTACGCGTAACTGCTAAACGGCTGTTTTCATGGGGGCATTTTTAGAGGGTGATGTTTCTCAGAACAGATTATTTTTCTTATATTCAACATAACATGTCAATATTTTTCTATTTTTGATAAGAAGACATGTTATACTAAATGACCATATATGGTTTTCATATCATTGAAATGCTCTAAAGTGCTGAAAATGAGGTCTGAATGTTTTGTTATTAATATGAAATAAATAAGGACTTGAATTGGTAGAGTGTAACCTATAATTATGGAAGTAGCACCCGAATTTGATTTAGTGGTGTTCAACCTTCACAACAATCATGGCGGCGCCCATGAAAACGTTTTTTGAATTTTAGTATTTTTAATTATCTTTACATTTCTAAGTTATATCATAATAAACAAGACATGGGTAGGTTGTTTTTAAATCATGGCATACGTACCTTCATACGCATTATGAAAGTTACCTTTCATAAATAAAACATGTTCAAAACACTTAGATTGTCATATATTTTCGCGACCCAAAATTAAGAAAACATTCTGTTTACAGCTTCCAGCCAGAATATATTCTGCACTGAGATCTATTCTTAACATAATTTGTGTAAATATGAAATAATATACAGTGCTTTAGGGTATAGCGGATAGCTAACTAATTTTTCCCGCATTCCAATTCAAAGAAATGAAAAAAAGTATGGTTTTTTTCAGTATATCAGACAGAAAACATCTATTCTTCTTAAAACATTCAGCTTTTAAAAGAAATTCATGTGTTTTTTCTCTCCAAGCCATTGTTTACATATGCGCTGATTTAGGGTGTACAGGATATCTTTGGTCGTTTTTTCCATTATTAGTTTAAAATCCACATCTTAACAAACTTTCCAAGACTTCTTTACTATAAATCAGAATAATAATGTATTCTCTTTTCAAAAACATTCAGTTTTTTAAATTTCTATCAAATACTTTTCATTCACTGACGTTTTTTACATATGCACTGATTTAGTCTATAGGGGATAGCTTTATTTTACATTTGATGACATATGAAAAATAACACAAGAGCAAATATTTAAAATGTATGTCAGAATGTCTGTTTGCATGCCAGTAAAAGAATGATATGAAAATTTATACAATAATTCAAGTTTAAATATAAAATTTATCAACCTATCCTCTATACCCTAAAATCCGCTATACCCTAAAGCACTGTACTATCTATGTTTGATGCCTCATGATTTCAAACAGTACAGTGCCAAAATAGTAGGAAGTGTCTAGGGGTATGGATCCGTACCTCTAGAACCTGATGTACGGATCCGTACCTCTATACAAGCCTGTTAGGGGTTTTCTAGGGGTACGGACCTCGAATTTTCTAGCGATTAAGGGTCATTTACATTTCAAATTTTGTTGAAAATGAAATAACAAATAAGAATTCATCAGAATTCACTTTAAACTTGGATCTAAATGGTTTACTGATAACAACGTTCACCTGAATTGTTACATTTTCTTTCGAAACGTAAATACCCGAGGTACACCGAATAAATCATGATGATTCGAACTGGCAGAAAAAAAGATATAAAGATTAAACAAAAAAAAGTTAAATATTTTGGGGAAAAATATTTTTAATGATGATTAGCCCTTAGGTTATTTATGTTTTCCACACATTTAGTAACCGTTACGAGATATAAGGAATGTTTTCACAAACAGTTTCTTTTACTTAATGTCAGTTAATTGATTATTAAACAATCAGGTCCGTGCCGATCATCATTATATCTTGTTAAATAACAAAATAAATAGGTGCATACTATTATGCTTAATTTATTTTTTCTGCTGAATTTCAAATAGAATTCCTTAAAGGGTTACAGGCACTCATTTATCTGTTATCAACAGTTTATTTTACAAGAAACTTAGCGGCACGGAACAGTGTATTCATTTGGAGTTTCTCGGTTATTTAGGTTTTGAAAGAGAAGGTAAACAATAGGATGAACTCTGGTATCTGTAAACCATTCAAGATTCAAGTTTTAAGTGAACACTGGTCTTATTTTTATTTTATTTTCAACAAAATGTAAGATATATGTAACCCAACATATCTAGAAAAAGGAGGTCCGTACCCCTAGAAAACCCCTAACAGGCTTGTCTAGAGGTACGGATCCGTACCCCTAGACACTTCCAAAATAGTAACATTTAACGTGTTAGTGTTACAAATACCATGCAAGAGTAATATTGTTGATGGCCCAGCAGATATTTGACAGAAGTTTCAAAGGAAATAAAAAGATAAAGTATTGCATCAGAACATTTGGTACAAAGAAAGCAATGAGAAATTATAGAAATATCCTTTAATGTGAATAGCATGCTTAAGTTACGGCATGCCCTAAACATAATCACAAAAAATAATATGTTTGGGTTTGTTTAACAGTCATGGGTGTAGCGAGTTCTTTGAGTTTGTAGCATTTGGCTAAATTGGTGAATGGCAAAGGAGGCCCTGACCATATCATTCTCTTACATTTTATCACAGCTATTGCCCTTCTTATACTTTAACCCTTACTGATCTATCTTAGACAGTACAATTTATTATTCAAAATTAATGGGAATTTGCTAAAAAATTACTGACAGCAGGCTGATCTTAATGGCACTGGTCGTAAAGGTAAAATCACTTGTGACTTGCTGGCAGCCATTCTCATCCATCAGAGGTCCGTCAAAATCCCGAGACGAACCTCTGATTTATTTCTATCGTTTACTTGGTGAGCATGCGCACTCGTAATTACTATCGGGAGTGGTTTCAGCCAATCATTGTTCGCCATTATTTGGAACTCCGAATTGAAACTTCAAAAAATATGTAAACAGGATACTTGCTTACGATGGATAAAGGCTGTATTCCATGATTGCGATAAATAAAGATTTATTCCTGTAATTCGACGTTAAGAGATTTACATCAAGAAATAATAATAATATTCGTCGTAAATGGACATCGTATTCCCTCGATGATATGGAAAGAACGCGGTCACGCTTTTCACGGATGATTTTGATTGGTTCGCTACGATTTGTCGCGAAACGACGCTGATTGGCTGAAACGTTTTACCTGTAATGTAACCAAATCATAAATATCGGCGAAATGTGCCAGAGGTTTATCCGGGGAACCACGGTAGACCTCTGGTATGCGAGAATGGCTGGCAGCAGCTAAAGGTTAAAATGACACATTTGTTTTTTCTCTTTTAAGATTCTGATGAGGAGAGTGAAACACAGTTTATTGCAAAGCGGCAGAAGGTGTTACAGTATGGCAGCCTCGAACAGAAGGAGAAGCAGCGATTGGCTGGGGGCTCGGAGGGCTCGCTGGCGAGTGAAGCCATTAAAGCCGGTATAGCTTCTGGAAACATCAATATTTCTGCAGGTAATTATTTACACAATGTATAAATTTACGATTGGCTGGGGGCTCGGAGGGCTCGCTGGCGAGTGAAGCCATTAAAGCCGGATTAGCTTCCGGAAACATCAATATTTCTGCAGGTAATTATTTACACAATGTATAAATTTACCATCTGTCACTCTGTAAATCTTTAATAAAGATTCTTTATTATAGATACACAAATGCATTGTAAAATCACTGATAATTGTGTGTAATTATTTTTCATTGCTTTCTTGGTAACATATAATAATGTGTCAGTCCATGAATATTAAATTCTAGCAAACAAAAATAACTTTTCACAGAATTCAGATGCATAGGAAATGGCTATTTTTACTTTAACCAGGAATGTTAATGACCATGAAATGAAATGATTTCACAGTCTGTTGTTTGTAAACTTTTCATTTACTTGTCCTAATGATACATGTAGGTTAGTGGCTATAGTACCAGATCACTGATCGAAAAAAGTTCACCTTTTACAGAATGCAGCAGCACTGGCATGTTTATTCTGAGGGATTTACAGTATATTGAATCTATATGCTATATGTATATTGTATATTAAGATGCTTGTAAAACCCACATGATGACATGTTTACTTGTAGTTTAAATTCTTATAAAACTAGACCCTATTTTTAATTGTGTTTAAGGTGCTGCGTTTACTTGTATTTTGAAGTGCTTGTAAAAACTAGATCTACAATTACTTATATTTTAAGGTGCTTGTTAAAACTAAACCTGAATTTATTTGTGTTTTAAGATGGTTGTAAAAAATAGACCTATGTTTTATTGTATCTTAAGGTGCTTGTAAAATCGAGAAAGATGTATTATGTATATTTATATTTCATAGATGCTTGTAGAAACTAGACCTATGTTTACTTGTATTTAAGATGCTTGTAAAAACTAGACCTACATCTACTTGTATTTAAGGTGCTTGTAAAAACTAAACCTATATTTACTTGTATTTTATGGCAATTGTAAAACTTGACCTTGTGTTTTAACGTGCTTATAAAAACTAGGCCTATCTGTAGTTGTATTTTAAGGTGCTTGTAAAAAGTAGACCTATTTTCAGTCATATTTTAAGGTGCTTGCAAAAACTAGACCTACATTTGCTTGCATTTAAAGGTGCCACAATGGACTTGGAGAAGGAATATGAACAAAGTCAGGCAGAACTTCTTGCAGAGTTTGAAAAAAGGAAGAAGGTACTTATATTATATTAGATTAAGGATGATGTTATGAGAATTACACTGATCGCTTGTAGTTGCAAGTGCATGAACAAAATCTTGAGAAATTCTGTCATAGAAAGCGGCCTCTGTGGCAGCTTGATTCAGGTTGCTGACTTCGAATCAATTGCCTCTCACCGCTGATGTGTAGAAGCCATCCAGCTGGCTTTCAGAAGGTTGGCAGTACTACTATGATGCCTGTCCATGATGAAGGGCTCATAGAACTTGCCTCCACCATCAGAAACTGAAAAGTCTCGATTTGACCTGTAATTTTGTTATAGTGTGACATAAAACTCAAGAAAAACATTACAAAAAATAGAGAATCTTTATAAGGGGGAAAAGCTGTTGGCCAGATTAATTACATCAGCTTGCCCTAGTGTTCTAGCTATCTATTCATCAGCAGGCAGGGTTTCATTCAAATATTGCTACAAATGTAGAAATGGATAAAGAAATTTCAATAGCCTGCCTCATTTATGTATTCTTAATAAATCATTGGTATTAATAAGCGCATAACCATTGCCCATACTATGTATGTAGTATTATCCCCCTTGACTCAGTAAAGTCAGAGTTTTTTCCTCTTGATTTGGTAAAAAAATTGAAATGCTCAATTTTCAAAAAGTGTTTTAACTAGAATCACTTAATCTCATTTTATTATCAATTAGCACAAGAGTTCTGCTCACTTTTAGTATAATCATCCTTGACCCAGTGTTTTCCCCTGTGTTTGGTTAAAAAATAGGGATTTTTGACTGTATCTTATTTACTGAATGATCTTCATGAAACTTTACACAAATGTAAATCACTATTGGGCAGTGGTGTTTGTGCAAATTTTGTTGGGATCTCTTCAGTAACCAGAGTTATAATCGCCCTTTAATTGTTTTACAATCAATAAATTTCCACATAACATTTAATTTAAATATACTCAGCGTCACTGAAAAGTTACCACCTAATATATACCTCTACTATTTTATACAATATCGATGTCACTTTTTCATGGCCTGTGCACGCTCTATTACTCATAGACCCTGTCCGATCATGTCTCTCAACCCATTTCATGAATGTCAGGTGAGAACAGCACATACGACATGCAATTTCGTGACATGAAAGTTCGGCGTCAACCATGCCAATGACCTGATGGCATTGATCGTGCCTTAAACGAGGCATTCTTAGCAAGGATATTCCGAGTTTTTTAACGTATTCCTTTTAGTCTGTCAACTAACTTTCAAGTGCGATGAATGATTTGTGATAGAAAATTCGTACATGTCGACATTGCTGGAAAAAGTCGTTTTACACGTGCAGCGCGTGCCTCAAATGGAGTTAATTGAATTTGACAATTCTTTACACCAGTGACATCTCAGCTGCGTCAAAAATGCAGTCGTGTTATGCATTTAACACAGACCAATGCAATTTTTAAAATATAAGAGCCATTAGGGTGGTAACTTTTCAGTGATGCTGAGTATATATATAGATCAGCATAGGGCTGTCATGTAGGGATATCTTTCATCAAGATCTCTTTAGTAACTGCAGAGTTACAGGCTTATAGCCCTTCATTATACCCCCACAAAACGAAGTTTGGTTGGGGGGGTGTGTATATAGGAGTGAGCTTGGCGGTCGGTTGGTCTGTTGGTTTTCATGGTTTCCGGATGATAACTCATGAAAGGCTTGTCAGATTTAAATCTTAAAATACAGGTCAAGTTTGATTTTGGGGTCAGTAGGTCAGAGGTCAAGGTCACAGTGACCCTGAACAGTTAAATGGTTTCCAGATGATAACTTAAGAACGCTTGGGCCTAGGATCATAAATTTTGGTACACAGGTGTAACATCATGAAATACAGGTCAGATTCTACTTTGAGGTCAAAGGTCAAGGTCACAGTGACTCAGAACAGTTAAACAGTTTCCGGATGATAACTTGAGAATGCTTGGGACTATGATTGTGAAAATTGATAGGGAGGTTGGTTATGCCCAGCAGATGACCCCTTATAATTTTGAGGTCAGTAGGTCATAGGTCAAGGTCACAGTGACCCAGAACATTTAAACAGTTTTCAGACAATAACTTCAAAACGTTTGGGACTAGGATCAGGAAACTGAATTGGGAGGTTGGTCATGTTAAGCAGATGACCCGTATTGATTTTGAGTTCCAAAGGTCAAATGTCATTTAAACCTTTTACGGACAATAACTTGAGAACGCTTCGGTCCAGGATCATGAAACTTCATAGGGAGGTTGATCATGACTAGCAGATGACCTCTATTGATTTTGAGGTCAGTAGATCAAAGGTCAAGCAAGTTTGGCTTTGACATTGGCTTAGTTCTGTGACAAGGCCATATTGTGGGGGTATAATTTGTCACTCCTGTGACAACCCTAGTTTATTTTGAAATTCATGAATTTCTACAAAACAAAGTAACACCTTGACTGATCTTCAATCATGAAACTTAGTACAAATATTACATCATATAGGGCACTTGATTTGGTAAAAGCCAGGAATCCAACAAACCATGGTACATTTCTATTATAATACATAACTTATTTATCTAACATCTTTCAAAATGTAGGCCCCCTCATTCATAAAACAACCTTTTCAGCAGAGGATATAAATTAAATTTGTTTGTTCTTGTTACCTTAATGCTGAAAAGTCTTTCAAGTAATTGACAAGTTTTCTGTTTAACTGTTTTCATTTAAGGCCAAGAAAATCCAGGTTTCCACAGATGATTCTGAAGTGAAAGCTCATCTTCGACAGCTTGGAGAACCTATTTGTAAGTTTTTTCTTTACAATTCAATAAAGATAAAGGTAAGCTTTAATTAACATCACATATAATCCAACATACAACACGGGCTAGAAAGCTCTTTGCGACAAACTAGGTATCCAGTAACAGATACTTGCCTGTGCTTATTTTACCTCCAGGCACAACTCTTTCAATGAGGGAGCTATAATTGAATGACAATTAGTGAGGCGTGACTTACTTACTATCCTCGGCGTTTACCACAGTATTGTTTTGAGGTAAAGTATAGACACGCCTCAATGCATAAAGTTGATCTATACCAGAACCATTTTTCACGTCTTTGGTAGTTAGCAGCCGGGGATCAAACCCAAGACCTCTTGCACTCAAAGCTGAACCTCTACTACTAGGCTATTAAGGCAGTAAAGAAGTTGTTTGTTTTTGATATATACCTAGCCAAATAATATAGCATAGGATGAATCACTGTGGTCTATAATATGTGTGACTGCCTCTGTAGCCCAGTGAAAGAGTGCTAGCTTCATTTGCAAGGACTTGCCAAGAAGTCAGGGGTTGGCTTCCTAGCTACATCACACCAGACATGAAAAGTTATACTGGTAGCTTCCTTGCTTGGTGCTTGTCTCTATGACTGGCCAGTCCGGTGTCAGTATAATGTGGCTGGGAAGGGTATCAGTGGATTCATGTCATGTAGCTATCATATTCCAGTGAGGCAGCTGAAAATTTTAGGCATTTTATGATGTGCTGGAAAAGAAAATTAGACAAAACAAGCAAATATTTGGTGAATGTCATCAAGGATGTACAAAATTAACCTTGATAATCTATTAGAATCGAAATAATACATCTCAAGCAGTGACTTGCTCCGGAATAAAATCATTGTTGTTAAGCTATGTTCTTACGATATAATTCCTTTGCATCGGAAATCCAAACAATGATTTTATTCAATGGCAGAACACTGTTTTGGATATGTTGTTTCTTCAGTATAATATTTTTAATGGAAAGTGGCAATTTGTTAAAGAATTAACATAATTTATGTTGGCAGAATTTGATAAAAATTCTTGGTGCAAAAAAATGAAAAGTGAAAGTTGTTGAATGGTACAGAAAAATATATTGAGAAAAATCAAAGAATATTGGTGACAAATAGGGTTGGTAGAGTAACTGGAAATGCAATATTTGGCATTTCTCAGTTTGCAAATTGATGTGCATTTTACGGCTGTTTGATTTAGGAAAGGTAGTTTTTAATTGAGATTTCACCTTTGTTGTGTTGCTGTTATTACAGGTTTGTTTGGTGAGGGTCCAGCAGATAGGAGGGAGAGGTTGAGGCAGGTTATAGCAGCTAGAGGGGAGGATACCCTAAGGAAGCAGAAAGTTGAGGAGGCCATCAGTAGGAAGAAGAAAGAAGAGGTATAATTTGACCCCCTTTACATAATCGATAATTATATTGTATACCAAACAGTGATGTGTCTTTGAATAAAGTCATTGGAGTTTATTTGTGAAGGGATTACATCACAAGGGTGCAGTCAAAGTGATTTAACAAGCTGGATGTGAACAACTCTGTTTTTATTCAAAAGCAAACCACTGTTTGAGATATATTACTTCAATTCTAATCGAGGATTATTATCTAAACCTGTGGAGAATCCTTCACACATTTGCCTGCATTTTGTGAATGTGTTGCATAATATCACTCAGTTTCAGTCTGCTTTTTATGCCCCCACTTTTGGGGGGGGGGGGGCATATAGATTTGCTCTTGTCCATCCTTCTGTCCTTCATTCTGTCCGTCGTTCCGAGAATGTTTTGTCGTGCCTAGCTCCAAAAGTATATGACATAGAGTCACAAAACTTTACAGGAATGTTGGTCAGCATGTGCAGTTGTGCACCTGGGGTTTCGCATCCGGATTCATTCAGTCTTGTAGGATTTATAGCCCCTGATTTAGTTAAAAATTGGTCATTTTAATGTGTCGTGCGTAGCTCCAAAAGTATTTGACCTAGAGTCACCAAAGTTTACAGGAATGTTGGTCAGCATGTAGACTAGCTCCTAGACTATGATATATTTTTTTTTACATTTTTATGATTTTATGTAGTGAACTGGTGGACAGATAGCTCAGTGGTTTGCACACTGGCCTTCCAATCCTGAGGTCGGGGGTTCGATACCCGGCAGTTACTCGGGAATTTTCAGAAACGCTTTTCAGTGTTTCCCATCCAACTAGAGGTGTACATGTCAGGAACCCAGGCAATCCTTGCGTGTATCAGTGCTATACACTGGGCACGTTAAAGAACTAGCCTGTCTGTTCGCAACGAGCTAGGCTAAGTTAGCCGGACAAGCCTGTATCTGATTTCTGATCTCTCTGTCGTGGGGGCTTTGTCTCACTCTGTCCCTCTGGTCAGATCGCTCTGTGTCTGTACTAGTAGAGGATGTATTGCCCTGTGTGGCTGCATTTGAACTTTGTAAAGCCCTGTGTGGCTGCATTTGAACTATGTAAAGCACCTTTGAACGTGAAATTGATCATGAAAAGTGCGCTGTATAAATCTGGTATAATAATAATAATAACTGAGCCTGTCTATATCCTATGTCCAATATCATATGATAATTTAACATCAGTCGTCTTAGAAAATCTCTAGAATAGACTGGCTTTTGTCTCTATGAACATAAAAAAGAAAAAAAATCATAGAAATATCTTAATTATCAGTCTAGTGGCTAGCCTAGTCAGCATGTGCAGTTGTGCACCTGGGGTTTCGTGTCCGGATTCATTCAGTATTGTAGGAGTTATGGCCCCTTAGAATATAATATACCACTTATTATCACCCTAATAATCCTAAACTAGGAACACTAGAGAAAAGGATAAGGAAGAGATTTTATTTGCCTTTGCCAAAATTAATTGGATTAATATGTTCTTATTCCCATATTAGGCTGCAGAATGTATGCTTGAATCAAACACTCCAACTAAAGATACATACTTGACTGAATCATTTAAATTTCATGAGTTTATTATAAGTATTTTTATTATTTTACTTATAAAGGAAAATATAACATGGTATCATGAGGGCCCGGAATCACTGAAAGAGGCAAGATTGTGGATAGCAGAATATTCTATTCCAAGGTTTGTACCGTAATTTATTTCATTATATGAACTATAGATAAATGAATTTGGACTGGCTTAAATTACCACTCTTATATACCGGTACCACATGGTATTGTACAATTTATTTTTGTACCAAATAGTCTAAAAGATGCAGAATGATAAAATTATGATATTGTACTGATATAAAAGACAGCGACTCAAACTGTCCATTGATGGAGCATTATGTTGAAAGTAGTTCTGAATCACCAACTGCTTAAAATAAGGATATTGCAAAATTCACTATAAAAAACAGTTGATAAAACTGGTCATACTGATTCCCTGTATCTATTGTTTTGCTCACTTGATTTGTCATTCTGGCAATCCATCTGTCTTCATCAAACTTGCTGTGTAGCATTATTATAATGTCCAGATTTGTTCAAGTGGGGACACTCATCCGCTTTTGTAGACTGTAAAAGCTGAAATAAAAATTCTTTTACATAACTTCTTCTCATGGACTCTTTGATGGATCTTCATGAAACTTGGTCTGTAGCAT
>NW_026462369.1:0-27632 GCF_021730395.1 Mercenaria mercenaria | reverse complement strand
GATATATTGTGCCCTTTATCTAACCTTAACATAAATAAAGCAAAATCGCATTTTTAAAAGGAAAACACGTGACACAGTCTGTGTACCATTAACAATATTTTCAATAGGTCAATTCAAGAAAACATAACAGAACAGAACAAAACAGAAAGAATTTTATTAAAGACTTGTACATAGTAAATCGTCAAGCATAATAAACACACATTTTATAATACAATGTCACGTTTCATGATTTTTAAACAAACAATGATGATTATTCAATAAATAGTAATGTTTGTGATGGGGGGATGAAACGGTTTAATGTAACATTCTTTAATGTTTTTTAAAATAATTCTATAACAAAAGGCATAAATATGTCCTTTAAGTTGTATATAAGGCCGAAAATGTTAATATTAGTTTTTAACATTCAAATCATATTTTTAGTTTAATAGATTCTTTAATATACTTTGAAAGATTTATAATGTAGTGTTTTTATTTGTAGTAATTAAGTTCAATAAATTTATACATGGGTTGGTCTGCTATTATAGTACTTCTTAATGTTTTTCTCCTAATATCTATATAACATGGGTATATTGAAATGAACTGGTATTCATCTTCAAGATCTATTGTGTTACAACAGAAACAATATCGCTCATTCGGGGTATTCTATTTTGCCTTATCGACCATTTTGAATTCTAAGAGTATGTGCAGACATTCTCATTTTGTAAAAAAAATTCTATAACTTTTAGGTAATAAATCTAAGTAAACATTCAAAAACAAGAGTTGTTTACAAATTTTTAAAAGATCTAAACGGCACTATTTTCAAAGATGCACACCACTCTTGCATGTAATTATAAATAAGTCTTTGTTTAAAAATCTTTGGAAAAAACAACTATTATTGAAATATTTAGAAAAGCCATACATATCTAATTTTTTTAACATTCGATACCAAGTTTATTTTTTACCCATATTACAGTCGGATACGCCTTGTCATAGACTTTCTTTAATATAATAGTATCAGTGTTTTTTAAATTTTGCATTTAAATTTTTATTATTCATATTTTCTATTAATATATAGAGGGTGCTCCCTAATCTACCATAAACACTTGGGATTACACGTGCTTACTTCTAACGTTTAAGATCCTTTTACAGAATTTCATAGGGTACAAGCTCAATATCTTTTGGGACTTATTGTGGCCCCATATTTTCCAAAGACTGCGTATGACAAACAGAGCTACAAAAGAATCAAACAAACTGACATAATAACTTTGGTTTAAATCAAAATCTTTACAGTTATATAATATAACATTTAAGCTTTTAATGCTTTATCGATCAAATGTTCTTGATTTAAAACAAAACTCCTGTGTAGTTGAACAATGTACCAAGATAATCAAACAATCTAAAAACTTCAAAATGGTTGGTCAAGAAAACATACTTTCCGGATTTGTGGAAAGTGCATATGTAATGCCTCTTTTAAAAAGGGTGATAAGGATATTGCATCAAACTACCGTCCTATATCTGTATAAATTGCTGGGGTAAAGTCATGGAACGATTACATGATTTCCCACAAAAAACTGTGGTAACAAATGTCAAATTTTTTGTTTTTTTACTAATTTATTTAACTTAAACAAGATTTCAAGGCCGTGTCTCCCATACGAGTTATTCCCCTTAAATTTACGGCTAACTTTTCTCAAAAATTCACGAGCCTATTGTGAACTAAGTAGAATGAAAACGGCAAGAAAAAAAACTTAATTTAGTCTCGGAAACTATTTTCTATCGCTGGAGTTAATTAATAATCTGACTTCGTTTACGCCAGCATTGGGCAGCCGTTTTGTTTTAATCAAAATTCATATTGAAATGTACTTGTAGGATATCGATTTTTATCCTGTCTCCACGTGACGTCTATTTATCAGTTTGAACTGCCCGAAACTTGTATGAGGCAAGAATAAATAACATAATCAAATTTGTTCGTATGGACGTAAATCTACTTGTATTTATTCTGTGATATAAGTAAGTTTTGATAGGGTATGGCATTCGGGGCTCACTTTTTAAGCTTAGACAATGTGGTATAAAAGGAAATAATAATCTGGTCACCGTTATCTGAAAATCGAAGCCAAAAAGTCTTTATTGGTTTTTCCATTCTGGTGAAAAACAAGTAAATTTCCCGAAGTGCCTCAGGGATCAGTCTTAGGGCCTTTGTTTTTTCTTTTTTAACGTAAAGACTTTACCGAGCTCTTTTAAGTATATCTCGGCTGTATACTGACGACAGTTCACTCGCCGTTAGTTCTGACAATGTTGAACATATCAAAACAATACTAAACCATCATTTAAAAAGTAAAAAATCGCCGCGACTTCATCTCAGTGTTGTTACATTTTCTGGTCCTTCGGGATCATTGATTTCAACTCATTTAGCTTTGAATATTGAATACTGCTTAAGCCGGTGTTAGGGGGCGTGGGCAGTGTTGCATTTTCCATTACTGCTCATGAACAGACTCAATCAAACCGAGTCTGCAATTTTCACTGTTTGCCGTGTTCTCGTTGCTTCCGATGGATCTACTTTTCAGATTTTATTTACTTTACAACAGCGGGTGTTAAGTGCTGTGCGACTGACTAAAATATTTGAATATTTAGATATTTACATGCGTAGCATTTCGTGGGGAGTATAGATCAAAGCATCATATTTTGAAAAAAAATCATAAATAATAATTCAATCCTTCTTTTTAAAAAATTAAAATTTGATGTTTATGATAATCTCGGTTGCATGGACCGAAGATTAGTCCATCCCCATTTGGGCAAGCTTTATAATGAGACCATTGATATTTTAAAGAACATCAACATAAATTACATTTTGTTATATGCTAAGTATATAAGCAATGTTTAGATGTAAGCAAAATTACCATGTTTGATTGATACACATATATTCGCAGAAGTATACTTAATGCATAATTGTATCTATTCAATATTATGTATGTATGATTGACATTGATTTAATATCTAGCAATGAAGAAATGGCCAGTGTTTACAATATCTAGCAATGAAGAAATGGCCAGAGTTTACAATATCTAGCAATTAAAAAATGGCCAAGTTTTTATGCCCCCATGAAACGGGAAAGTATTTATTTTATTGGAACACCTGTGGCGGTGGGCAGCGTCCACTAAATTTGTCCACTCTCAATTTATTTTGAGCGGTCCTTATTCAATAACCACTAATTTGGTCACAAGCCCGATAGTCTTTGCTATTCTTGCAGGTGCCGAGCCTATTTTGGGACAGTTGGCCATTTTTGTTATTGCTTAATTTTTTTAGGAATATCGGTGCGACATGTTTTTTTTTTCTGTTTTGCTATTTGTGTTTTGCTATTTGCTGCTTGCGTTTTGCTCTTTGTTAGACTACTTGTGCTTTTTATCTTAAAGAAATATTTCATACAATTATATTATATGTTTACAATAACGTTTACGTATAGCAGTTTCTAAAAATAAAAATCGAGCTGATCTTGAATTTCAGCAGAAGGGACTGTATCTGAAACACTACCGCCGAAAAAAGCAAAACGCAAAAGGCAAAACACAAACAGCAAAACAAGAAATAAAATTTTGTGGAGAAGAAATCAGGGCAAGAAGTTGTCTTATTGTTTTAACAGTCTATTTGTTAAACCAATTTTGACTACATTTCTTTTCCGGGGATCTCAATGGCCGAGTGGTCAAAGTCGCTAGCTTTAACTCATTTATCCTCACCGATGTGGGGCCTTGAAATTTTCATGTGAAAAACCATTCAGCTGACTTGAAGAAGGTCGGTGACTCTTTCCAGGTGCCCGGTAAAGATGAAATAATGCACAGAGGGGCACCTGGGGTCTTCCTCCACCTTCTAAAGCTGGAAAGTCGTTCTATGATCTATAATTGAGTCGATGTGATCTAAAACCCAGCAAAAACCTCTTTTTCCACATTAACATGACCAAACATATTTTTGTGCCCCCCCCCCCCCTCCCCCCATGAGTGGTGGGGGCATTTAGATTTGGTCTTGTCAGTGCATCCGTGCGTCCGTCCGTGCATCCGTCCGTCCGTCCGTCCGTCTGTCCGTCCGAAGTTCGTGACGCGCCTAGCTCAAAAAGTATTCGATATAAATTGATGAAACCTTGCATGAGTCTTTATCATGATATGAACTTGTGCACCTCCTATTTTTCGTCTGGCTCCGCCCCCTATTTTTAGAGTTATGGCCCCTGAAATAGTCAAAAATGCACATTTGCATCTTGTGACACGCCTAGCTCAAAAAGTATTAGATATAAATTGATGTAGCCTTGCATGAGTCTTTATCATGATATGAACTTGTGCTCCTCCTATTTTTCATCTGGCTCCGCCCCCTATTTTCAGAGTTATGGCCCCTGAAATAGTAAAAAATGCACATTTTCACCTTGTGACATGCCTAGCTCAAAAAGTATTTGATATAGATTCATGAAACCTTGCCTGAGTCTTGATTATTATATGAACTTGCGCACCTCCTATTTTTCACCTGCCCCCCCCCCCTATTTTCAGAGTTATGGCCCCTGAAATAGTAAAAAATGCACATTTTCACCTTGTGACACGCCTAGCTCAAAAAGTATTTGATATAGATTGATGAAACCTTGCATAAGTCTTAATCATGATATGAACTTGCCCACCTCCTATATTTCTTTGGGTCTAATTGAGTCGATGTGATCTAAAACCCAGCAAAAACCTCTTTTTCCACATTAACATGACCAAACATATTTTTGTGCCCCCCCCCCACCCCATGAGTGGTGGGGGCATATAGATTTGGTCTTGTCAGTGCATCCGTGCGTCCGTCCGTGCATCCGTCCGTCCGTCCGTCTGTCCGTCCGAAGTTCGTGACGCGCCTAGCTCAAAAAGCATTCGATATAAATTGATGAAACCTTGCATGAGTCTTTATCATGATATGAACTTGTTCACCTCCTATTTTTCGTCTGGCTCCGCCCCTATTTTTAGAGTTATGGCCCTGAAATAGTCAAAAATGCACATTTTCACCTTGTGACATGCCTAGCTCAAAAGTATTTGACATAAATTCATGAAACCTTGCATGAGTCTTGATTATTATATGAACTTGCGCACCTCCTATTTTTCACCTGCCCCCCCCCCCCCCCCCCATTTTCAGATATATGTTCCCTGAAATAGTAAAAAAATGCACATTTTCACCTTGTGACACGCCTAGCTCAAAAAGTATTTGATATAGATTGATGAAACCTTGCATGAGTCTTAATCATGATATGAACTTGCACACCTCCTATATTTCTTTGGGTCTGCCCCCTATTTTCAGAGTTATGGCCCCTGAAATAGTAAAAAATGCACATTTTCACCTCAAAAAGGTATTAGATGTAAATTCAAGAAACCTTGCTGGAGTCTTTATCGTGATGTGACCTTGCACATTTGGCACTCCTCTTGAGAATCATAGCTCTTATTACAGAGTTATGGCCCTTGAAATAGCCAAAATAGTGTATTTTTTGTTTGTGATGCTCATAGCTCAAAAAGTATAGGGCCTAGAATAATGAATCCTTTTAATAAAATGTTTGTTGAGGCTATACCCCATTAAGACTGCAAACATTTGAATTATTGCCCGTTATTTGTGACAAATGTACCAGTGGGGGGCACACCCTGTGTCCTACAGACACATTCTAGTTACATTAGGTATATACTTGTCTAAACTAGTTTTAGATGGAATGTCATTATTGTATTTGTCTTTGCTGTCGCATGATACTTAATCTGTTTAAAATAGTAGGTCAAAGGTGTTGTTGTAGATTGTTAAGATTTCAAACAAATTCAAATGTCATTGTTAGTATATCTGTCTATTTTAAATCTTCCTTGTAAATAGAAAAAAAATTACACCAATCACATTGCAGCTTTAACAAACAGGGATTTTGCGTTCGTATTTTCTTCTTAACTTCTTTTGTATTATTGTTGGGATGTAAGTACAAGACCGCTAAATTAGACCAATGTTGCCGTTTGTGTATTGATTTCGGGCACGGTATGTTTATACCAGCTATTCAAGAAAATTCAACAGACATATTAAAGTATTTACAACATGCCGATTCTTCTTTCCACTTCCATGAAAATATGCCTCAGACAACAAGAGGAAGTCAAGAGATAAACATGTGGCGTATATTTCTTTTTCTTTATAAGACATTTAATAAGACTTTGGTTTAGTCTTAAAGCGAAATCATTTCTTGGTGGTTCAAAGGTATACACTGTCGGTGTGTTTTTGGCAAATTCACCTTGTCTGGTGAAACCTGGAGTACATTTTATTTATCAAATAGCTTTAATACTACTAGCTTACACAATGTAATATTTTCAAATCTTACATTTTCAAAGAAAAAAAGTGTAACCTTTATTTATGTATTTTGTCTGGACCATCCACTCCAGCAATTATAAATCAACTGCTATGGCGTTTGCGAAGGAAGCTGGTCGAACACTTATTCCAAAATAATGAAATTACAAGCAAAGGCTGTCATAATTCTAGGCTCGGCAAATTGTAGTGATATGAGGTGCATCGTGTTCGCCTCCTCTATGCCTTTGAAAACTATGACACTGATATTCTCTTAATTTGCGCCTAACACAGACTTTTATTATAACAGACTTTGATATCGGGATCATACGTCTGCCCTTAAATGTACTGGCCGCATGGAAAGATAACTTAAATAGGCCTAGTTGATACAGTAGCCAAAATTTCAAATTATCAGGACAGAAATAAGTAGAAGTAGGTATACTTCTTCGATTCGAAACGGTGCGAAATCAATGACTATATTAAACCATTTACATGAAGGGCATACGTACTATTGTAATTTCTAGGTATATGCGATAGTTGTACGTAAAACATTCTAAAACGCAAAGCATGTAAACTATAACTATTTACAGTTAAACTTAGCTCATAAACGAATGAGATATTACCTTATCCTAAAAAATTAGAAAACGTGTCACAGAACCCCTAAAATTTTCGAAGCTTTTTCCAAAGTATAATATTCAGGGTATTTTGAATTTTAATGAATATTAACCAAAATGTGGTCTGAGGCTTCAGAGTATCTACAGACAAGAGGCTGTCGCCTTGGTAGCCTAGATGTAGAGCATCCTCCTTGAGAGCGGGAGTCGGTTCACTTCCTGTTCGCGTTATACCAAACACGAATCGTCCAGTGGCTCCCTTGCTGGGTGCCAAGATTGTGGAAAGGGATACATCAGATAGAATCAGAAGAAAACTGATGAAAAACGATGTTTTGTGCTGAACTGAAACAAGAAAAATGACTCATGATGTGTCCTGTAAAAGATAACACCCTGTAATCTTTCAACTTTTGATATCACAGGCCTTGAAAAATGTACGATTTACAGGTGCATTTTAAAAAAACATATCAGACGACCACTGTTACGGAATATGCTAACCAAACAGTTGTTTAGCTTTAACCATAACATACCAGATTTCGGTCAACTTTTGTAAAAGTATTTTTTTCAGATTGTTACCACGTAAACATATTTATCGTTAGGTTAAGAGATGCAAAAGTTAGATTAAACCAACTGCGTCTTTCAAACCTTTTGTTTCAAACAATGTTGATCATGCAGTATGGTATATAAACCGCACCATGAGAAAACCAACATAGTGCATTTGCGACCAGCATGGTTCCAGACCAGCCTGCGCATCCGCGCAGTCTGATCAGGATCCATACTGTTCGCTAACGGTTTCTCTAATAGCAATAGGGATGCGCAGGCTGGTCTTGAACCATGCTGGCCGCAAATGAACTATGTTGGTTTTCTCTTGGTGAGGCTCCATTATATTTATGCAGACATTTCAGCATCGTCAAAACAGAACTAAAAGCTTTCTATGAATTTTACTGAAGTTTTCATTATGTGGAATTAAATCTGAACCGGTCTTTCTAGCAGACATCCATTGCATGTTTTTAATCAGAATTTGGCCACAGGGTCATAGATAAAAGCTGTTGCTACCATTAAGGACAGCAAAACTTAAATTTTCTCTTACGAATTGATTTACTCTCAAATAAGTGACTGTCAAACACCTCCAGAGTGTCAATTTTATGTTATTTTCACACAATTCTTGACCATGAAAGCTTAAAGACATATTTAAGAACACATTTTTGCAATTAGGAATGTCTGTCAAACTATGCTTGCATGAACATATTACTGTCAAGTCCAAAATACCTTAATGAAACTGTTAAAAGCATAAATAAAAGAATTATACACAATTACTGAGAGATAATGCACTTTTAATATGTGCCAATTTTTCAATTCTGATAACTCCTTGGTTCAGTTTTGGCAATTTTCTGACAAACTGACTTAAATAGCCCTAAAAATAGGTTACAAAACATGTGCATCCTACTTGAAAGCAAATTAGATATGAATGAAATTATCCAGAGAAAAGTTTGTTCTAATGACAAATACTTTTCCTGCTAAATCCAACAGACCTTTACTATATCCTCAAAATGTCTAAATAATTGAAAAATGGAGGGCGAAAACTTAAAAAACGCAAGTATAGTAACTATATTTTGTAATATGACTTCCATCTGAACCACAGAAACAACACAGTTTACTGATTAAATGATTATAGAGCATTGTTTTTCTTGTTGGACCTAAAATTTAAAAAAAATATGTTCTTTCATGTACTTTTTTGACAATTTTTTTGAGCAGCAAACTTAAAGATGTTTTAATATTAAAGGTTCAATATTATTCCTGCTTTCAATGGAGCAATTGAGCTTTTGAGTAACTGTGTCAGTAAAACACATCTGAAATAAATTAAACAAAATCAGTACACATTTTAAAGGCAAAAAGGCGTCCCACAGACCCTCATTGCTCCAAGGAAAAGAGAAAAAGTTTCCATAAAATATATAAATGTAGAGTGTTTGTAAGAGCATATTTTAAGTTATTCCTGTCTTATTTCGTGTTGACGTGTTGGCGGGGCGAAAACACGACCCATTCTACGCGAAACCACGACGTGTTGAGGGCGCCGACACGACAAATTTATCTGTTGATATGAATATGTAGTGTTGGCTCCCTTTGTTTGTTGCCCCGCCGACACGAAAACATGACAAAAATACCTCATATGTCAGGTTTTCATGTCTTGCCCCGCCGACACGAAAACACAAAACATATGTTATTTGTCGTTTTTTGCGTTTTCGCGTTTTTGCCCGCTGACACGAAAACACGACAAATGCTTCCCAGCAATCTCTAATAAATCGTGGAGATATTCTGAAGCCAGTGGCAGAGGGTTTGAGAAGCATTTTTTTTCGATTTGAACTCAGAATTTATTTATAATAACTAAAGCTGCATCAAGAAATTTGGGATTATAAAACAGTACATAAATATGTCATATGTTCATATATCGTTTTAAGAATACAAAGTGTATGTATAATTAGAAAAAAATATTTCGTATACTCGAGGGCCTCGAGGAAGATTAAGTTATTCAAAATGAGTGGCCTCGTTAAATAAGAACTTTGATTTTTTATAATTATGATATAATTGTTCTTATAAAACACTGAACGTGGTCGCCATTAAACCTCCCGCACTGAGTGCATTGAATGTACACTATTAAACCTATGTTAAACCTAATCCTAACCTTTATTCAGTATATAGTACACTCAATATGTGCGTACATCAAACAGGGACGATTTAATGACATCCACTAAACGTATGCAGAGTACAACATCCTCATAGAATACATCTTCGCACGGTACACATACAAAACGATGATTGTAATTCTGCATTGTCGTCATGGGATTAATATCAGGTATATTGAATATTTGTCATGCAATTTTATAATAATGTTAACATCCTCCATATTTGTATATATTAGCTAACAGCTAACCCGCCACTTTCGTACTCGCTATATTTTCGTCGTAATACTGAGTAGAGTTATCAAAATTAAAACATAATAAAAACTGTCAAACACAGACTTTATCAGATTTGGTCATTATAAAAAAAAAATCTTATTATTCTACTAAGAAATTGCTTTGATACATTATGAGAAAATACATAAAATGTAGGTGAGGGGTAAAAAGGCAAAAGTAATTAGATTGATATTCGACATTCGTCTTTCGATATTTTGTTATGTAACAAATGATAATGGGCCGAAATATACATATAATAAAAGTCGATTTTTATTCTTAAACTTATATTTTCTAGTTGTTTGCCATATTCTTGCATGCAGTTATGTTGTGTTCAGTTCAGTAATTGTTGTGTGCATGTCTAACGGAAGACGCCAAAACGAAAACACGAAAACTCGTCAGATACGATAGCTGTCGTGTTTTCGTGTCGGGTGGCGACATACTAGTATAAAATCTTCATGTATCACTTTGGTCACATGTCCTTCTCCCACCCGCCAGTGAGTGCACGTCTCGAGAAGGCACAGGGCATTTACGGATAGATAGAATTCTTTATTACCTCCACACAGGAAGAGTACATGCGTTTATATACAGTTAACATAAAGTAATTATTTAAAGTACAATACATGCAACAATTTAGGCTATACATATATCAATATACCATAAATATATTAAGCACTCTGAGTATTTACAATATATACAATGACATAAGCATTTTAAAGAACAAATTCAATGACAGTAGGCAAATATCAACTTGCATAAGTTTGCAAAGTGTGTCGGGAAAGCTTACACCACTGACCCAAAAACTTGCCGAAACGAAATACAAGTTAGATGGGCCATGGTCAAACATCCCACAAAGAAATTTCACAAATACTATTACATGTACTGAGGACATCCTGTTGGTTCAAAATGTTTGAGTGTAAAAAAATGTTTTTAGATATATCTGCAATATAACAAATTGCTAGTAAATCAAATTTGTGACATTTATAGTATATCAACAAACATAAAATAAAGTGCTTTACTGACAATATGTAGGCATTCCAGAGATTCGTTTTCAGACAAATGCTGTGGCATACCAGAAATAAGATGAACTAATTGCTCATTAGGTTGCATTTTCATAAGTGCACTTAATGTTGTAATACCATATTGATTCAATATTTTTGTCCACAATATTTCTCTTTTCATGGAGTTCATACAACAAAATAACACTGTATGCTGAGACAAATTGTCGGTCACTCTATTACACTTACGACACTTAACACTGTAAGGCTTTGAGAATATCGCACCTATAATTCTGACAGACGTTTGCATATATCTTAACAAAGAGCGGTCACTATAAGATAAACTCCATTGTAGGCAAATATTGTGTTTTGTAATGTCATGCACTATAATAAAGTTTCTAAGTGAATCCCTTGATTGGATATGCTGAAGAAATTGAGTCTGGAAGACAATTTTGATGTTATTTTTAACCATTGTTTTCCAAGTATATACTGAAGGGAAATAACCCGTTAACTTAAATCTCTCCAGTACCGACAACAAGTTGTATTTTCTACATATACGTACAATATCGGGAATGTATCCTGCAACAGAACAGGGATTATTAAAAAATGCTATCAGTCGATTTACAAATACGACTTTAATGGTAGAATCTGGATGCAAAAGACATAACTGGCTTAGAAAAATTAATTTTCTCTTATCAATTTCAGCCTCTATAGGTAAAAACCCTAACAAATGCAATGACACGTGATTATTAGTAGCTCTAGGAAGCCCTTGCATAAATTTTACACAAAATCTGTGGGCAACTTCTAACTTATATAAGTCATTCTTAGTTAGACATGACCACAGCTCACACCCGTACAGAGCTTTTGGAATAACAACGCTATAATAAACGCGTTTGGAGGAAGTAGGGTGTATTCCACCTTCGTAAACTCCACAATGTAAAATGTTTAAAAATGTTCCTTTAACCTTATGACAGCTTTCTTTGACGTTGTCCTTTACATTTAAAAAATTATCAAAGAGTACGCCTAAATGTAAATATTGAGACGTTTGTATTACAGTGCTTAAACCAATTGACCAATTGTCATACATCTTTTTACTTTGTGTTACAATAACTGCAGATTTACTGGCATTGTAAAAATATCTATTATTAATGCTATATTCGTAGCATATTTTCATGAGCTGTGTCAAGCCACGTCTGGAGAAAGAAAGTAATACCATATCGTCGGCGGATGTTGGACATGAACAATTGATGTTATACATGACCATGCCGTATGGACAACTTTGTATCTTATTTAGAAGGTCATTGATAAAGACCAAGTACAAAAAAGGACTAAGGACCCCACCCTGTCTGGTGCCCTGTAAAACCGGGAACCATCGGGAAATATAGCCACCTGAGCGGACACAACTAGTCAAGCCTTCATACAAGTTATATATGGACTTGTACAAATTTATGTCTAGACCTAATTTGAACAATTTGACCAGAAGTATCTCATGAGACACTCTGTCAAATGCTTGTTTTACATCTAAAAAGCAGGTAAAGAGTGAGCTGTTGTTTTCATTAGTATAGCTCACACATTCACGGAACAGAAATGAAGTCATGAGACAGCCTATACCTTTTCGAAAACCAAATTGCAAAGGGTTTATAACAGAATATTGCTTATCTTGCTCAATACGGGCTAAAAGTACAGATTCATATAGTTTAAGAACTACTGAGGAAATTGTTATAGCTCTGTAATTGTTTGGATTATTTTTAGATTTGTTACCTCCCTTGTGTAAAACAGTAATGACCCCCTTTTTCATGTCAGCAGGAGTATACGCAAACTTGAACATACCATTGAAAAGGGTTGTGAGTAATTTGTGAGCTAATTCGCCACCATATTTGAAATTTTCATAGTAACACATATCAAAGCCACACGCTTTATTTGTTTTGGCTTGACAACATGCAGTTGCTACTTCACACTGCGTTATGGGTATTAATGTTGACATGTCAGCATCCTGCCGAACAACCGTGTCATTAATCACATCAAGATCAGCCTCTACAGAATCTCGATATTGCTGAACAAATGTATCGGATTCGGATGGTGAGTATAAATTCTCATAATAACTAGCCCACTGTTTATTTATATCTTTGGGGTCCCTATAAACACAATTGTCAAAGATTAATTCGCTACCGGAAGCTGTGTTTGACAGTTTTTTCCTATTATTTATTAATCTCCAAAAGTAAGCACTATCAGCTTCAGCAGATTTATCAATCTCTTCATGAGTTTTTGCAATAAAATTGCTAACTTTCATTCTATGCAAATATCGAAAATGTTTTTTAGCAGCTTTATACTCTGTGAACTCATTACCGTATCTATAACCCCCAGCTAGAATCCAAGACCACCGTTTTAGTTTACAGAGCTTGTTAGCTTCCTTAAGGTCATTGTCCCAATAAGGCTTCAAAAAGTGTTTGAATTTATTTTTTGGAAAGCAAACTTTATTGATATCGTTAAAAGTTTCAACAACACTTTTGTAAAATAAGTCAATATCGTTTTTCGACTTTATTTCAGAGTCTAACAACGAAAGGAGAGTTTCATTTTCTTTTAACCGATTTATATAACCCTCTTTTTGGGTTCCACTGACCTTTTTCCAGTTTATTACGTGGACAGGACATGGCGGTGTCTATAAATAACACATTTGCACATGTAAACTACATACAATAGCTCTGTGGCTGGAAACATTCAAAGCATTATCCTCAAGGATTTCACATCGGGTAACGAGATCTACTTTTTCTACAGGCAAAAGTACATGATCAATAAGGGATTCTGAGGCACCATTATAATTAACATTTGTGTACTTTGCGCCTTTACAAATACTCTGTGAATTAACAGAACTAAGATTTAACCTCTGCAGTAGAGAACAAAGATATTTAGAACGACTAGAACTTTCTGAAATATCAGAGTTAAAATCGCCCATTAATATAACGGTACCTTTTTCCGCATACATTGACAAAAGATCCTCAATTTTGTCAATATAATCCCTATACAGGTCAATACTATGGTTAGAACAAGGGAGGTAAACTTGAAACACAAACAAAAAATTATTCGGGTCAATTTTCACCTGTATGCCAATAATTCGATCTTCATTATCTAACGTTAAGCGTGATATAATTTCACTGTACTGCTTTTTCCACAGTAAGCAAACACCTCCTTTACCTACTTTCCTGCGGCCTAAAATAGTCAGATCACGACCAAATGACCCATGAGAGTCATAATTGGCATCAATACTATTTAAAAAATGTAGGTCGCTTTCCTTTAGCCAATGTTCTGAGATACCACATATATCTATGGATTCTCTGTGCAGCATTTCGCACAAATACGAACAACTGGACATAAGACCTGTGGCGTTCCAAGTGCATAAGTTTAATACAGAATTACTAATCAACATCACAATCAAGAACATTGTACCCATTAAATGATTCAAAATTATGTTGTTGACCAAAATAGTTGTTTGGTTCCGCGTGATTGCTCCTGTTCTGTGCATTAGAATTTTTCAATTTCTCTAGCTGATTGCGAGTCATCCAAGGCTTACAAACAACTTTGCGGGGCCAGAAGTTTGGGTTTAATACCATATCTGCATTTTCGGTAATATTCAACCTGATTACCGCCGTATTTCGTTTGTGATTACGAAATATGGTAACTTTAGAGACTTTTGGACCCTTTTTTGACACAAAAGATGTAATCTTAGTTTCTGTTATAGAAGATTTAAATCCGCCTAAATAGAACCTTTTCGCCCTGTTCCTAACATGCAAATGAAAATCTAAGTCTGAGCTAATGTCATTATCCTTTTCAACAGAAGGATTTGTGTCCGACCTTTTGACCTGAGGTTCGTGTGTTCTACCGGTTACACGTACAGGAATAGGATTTGAGCGTGTGCCAATTTCGGAAATAATTTTGGCGAATGTTACCTTATTAGTCACAGGCCTTGCTTTGTACATTGCTACAGGAGTTCTGACAGGAATTTTGGCATTTCCGAAGGACAGGTTGTTCTCAGCACTTGAGCAGACCTGATCGAATTGAATCAAGGGTTGTTCATTGCTGGCCTGAGCATATACTGATGGGGCCTTTGGGGGACAGGAAGTGATTTGTGCCTGGGACTGTAACGAATCATTTACGTTACAAAAACTATGGACAGGATTAGCACCCACCGTGCCATCTGATTCAGATGTTGCAATTACACTTTGTGCGACTGTAACCTTGTCAGTACCAATTACTTGTGTTAACTCTGGGGTTACTTGAGTAGTTGGCGGTGTAGTAGTATATTTGGTAGCGAAGAATTGACAGTTACATGTGACTTTGACACAGCCAGAACACTATTATCAATACTAGGATTTGACTTAATATTACCATCTGAACTAACATTGTTTGCTAATTGTATCATTTCAAGCAACTGACGTTGCATTTTTTCAAAGTCTTGCATTTGTTTTAGTAAATTTTGGTAGAATGTTCTCGTATCAATAATTTTACCATAACTGTCTTTGATACTGCTACACCATTTAGCTAGCTCACTGGAAACAGTTTCAATATTTTGACCTATTGTTTGAATTGTAGAACGTAGACTTCGGATTTCTGATGAACATATGTTTTCGACAGCAATCTGTCTTTGTTTAATTAACAAAACATCAGATTCTAACGTTCCAATGTTACCTACGAGAACATCTAGTTCTTGTTTGCAAGCACATGTAGAGTTGATGTTTCCGGTTTTCCCAGTTCTCGCGTGACTTGACATCGATTTCGATCTTGGACGTTGTTTTCGTGAATTTACAATGTCTTTGATTGTAGAATACTCTTCAGAGCCTTCAGTGACACAAAGAATCGCATGTATATCTTTAGCGAGTTTAAGTGAAACGGAATCACCATTTTTTGTATGGACTCTGCTTTTCAGTTCAGAATTGTCATCAAATGGTCAATCAGCATTAGAACGAACAATTTCAAACAGGAAACATCGTACTCGATCCAACTCAGTTTCACTGTTGGAGTAGTCAGTAATAATTTGGTTAGTAAACAACCTCTGTGGCCACAGGGTCATAGATAAAAGCTGTTGCTACCATTAAGGACAGCAAAACTTAAATTTTCTCTTACGAATTGATTTACTCTCAAATAAGTGACTGTCAAACACCTCCAGAGTGTCAATTTTATGTTATTTTCACACAATTCTTGACCATGAAAGCTTAAAGACATATTTAAGAACACATTTTTGCAATTAGGAATGTCTGTCAAACTATGCTTGCATGAACATATTACTGTCAAGTCCAAAATACCTTAATGAAACTGTTAAAAGCATAAATAAAAGAATTATACACAATTACAGAGAGATAATGCACTTTTAATATGTGCCAATTTTTCAATTCTGATAACTCCTTGGTTCAGTTTTGGCAATTTTCTGACAAACTGACTTAAACAGCCCTAAAAATAGGTTACAAAACATGTGCATCCTACTTGAAAGCAAATTAGATATGAATGAAATTATCCAGAGAAAAGTTTGTTCTAATGACAAATACTTTTCCTGCTAAATCCAACAGACCTTTACTATATCCTCAAAATGTCTAAATAATTGAAAAATGGAGGGCGAAAACTTAAAAAACGCAAGTATAGTAACTATATTTTGTAATATGACTTCCATCTGAACCACAGAAACAACACAGTTTACTGATTAAATGATTATAGAGCATTGTTTTTCTTGTTGGACCTAAAATTTAAAAAAAATATGTTCTTTCATGTACTTTTTTGACAATTTTTTTGAGCAGCAAACTTAAAGATGTTTTAATATTAAAGGTTCAATATTATTCCTGCTTTCAATGGAGCAATTGAGCTTTTGAGTAACTGAGTCAGTAAAACACATCTGAAATAAATTAAACAAAATCAGTACACATTTTAAAGGCAAAAAGGCGTCCCACAGACCCTCATTGCTCCAAGGAAAAGAGAAAAAGTTTCCATAAAATATTATAATGTAGAGTGTTTGTAAGAGCATATTTTAAGTTATTCCTGTCTTATTTCGTGTTGACGTGTTGGCGGGGCGAAAACACGACCCATTCTACGCGAAACCACGACGTGTTGAGGGCGCCGACACGACAAATTTATCTGTTGATATGAATATGTAGTGTTGGCTCCCTTTGTTTGTTGCCCCGCCGACACGAAAACATGACAAAAATACCTCATATGTCAGGTTTTCATGTCTTGCCCCGCCGACACGAAAACACAAAACATATGTTATTTGTCGTTTTTTGCGTTTTCGCGTTTTTGCCCGCTGGCACGAAAACACGACAAATGCTTCCCAGCAATCTCTAATAAATCGTGGAGATATTCTGAAGCCAGTGGCAGAGGGTTTGAGAAGGATTTTTTTTTCGATTTGAACTCAGAATTTATTTATAATAACTAAAGCTGCATCAAGAAATTTGGGATTATAAAACAGTACATAAATATGTCATATGTTCATATATCGTTTTAAGAATACAAAGTGTATGTATAATTAGAAAAAAATATTTCGTATACTCGAGGGCCTCGAGGAAGATTAAGTTATTCAAAATGAGTGGCCTCGTTAAATAAGAACTTTGATTTTTTATAATTATGATATAATTGTTCTTATAAAACACTGAACGTGGTCGCCATTAAACCTCCCGCACTGAGTGCATTGAATGTACACTATTAAACCTATGTTAAACCTAATCCTAACCTTTATTCAGTATATAGTACACTCAATATGTGCGTACATCAAACAGGGACGATTTAATGACATCCACTAAACGTATGCAGAGTACAACATCCTCATAGAATACATCTTCGCACGGTACACATACAAAACGATGATTGTAATTCTGCATTGTCGTCATGGGATTAATATCAGGTATATTGAATATTTGTCATGCAATTTTATAATAATGTTAACATCCTCCATATTTGTATATATTAGCTAACAGCTAACCCGCCACTTTCGTACTCGCTATATTTTCGTCGTAATACTGAGTAGAGTTATCAAAATTAAAACATAATAAAAACTGTCAAACACAGACTTTATCAGATTTGGTCATTATAAAAAAAAATCTTATTATTCTACTAAGAAATTGCTTTGATACATTATGAGAAAATACATAAAATGTAGGTGAGGGGTAAAAAGGCAAAAGTAATTAGATTGATATTCGACATTCGTCTTTCGATATTTTGTTATGTAACAAATGATAATGGGCCGAAATATACATATAATAAAAGTCGATTTTTATTCTTAAACTTATATTTTCTAGTTGTTTGCCATATTCTTGCATGCAGTTATGTTGTGTTCAGTTCAGTAATTGTTGTGTGCATGTCTAACGGAAGACGCCAAAACGAAAACACGAAAACTCGTCAGATACGATAGCTGTCGTGTTTTCGTGTCGGGTGGCGACATACTAGTATAAAATCTTCATGTATCACTTTGGTCACATGTCCTTCTCCCACCCGCCAGTGAGTGCACGTCTCGAGAAGGCACAGGGCATTTACGGAACAAGGTCATAAGTATATTGACCGTTTTCTGTCAGTGTCCTGACTGAAGCTGGCGTTTGTGAAAGAAGCTATCTTCTTGGTTACGGCCTGCAGATACTAGACGGCATGCAGAGAAGCCCCTGAGCTTCCTAATCCCTACGCTCAACGTGAAGTGCGAGAGAGGAAGGGCACAACACCCTGACGAGGGCCCAGTGACGACGCCACCTGCCAGCGACTTGCGGCTCCAACCGCCCTTGTTAGGGCGACCTAGCGATACCTCCAGTATCATATTGTCAGCAACCACGTCTCGGGCATCTGTCATTTATGGTCTCATTGGCCAGCGACAGTGGCCCACATTTGGCTTCAAAATTACTTTTTGGCTTATACTCTACGGAAATTGCGTAGTGGTAAATTTTCTTCACCACTTTGGCTTCAAAAATATATCTTTAACGGCATGCCTGGTCTATACTCTTACATAGCGTAAAGCTATACTGTACCTGAAAGGGTGGATGGACCCTTAAATAAACTTAAATACTGACTGACTTGGTCACATGTAATTACCATTTAATAATGATAATGCAAAGTTTAAGCATCTCTACAGCTTATACTGACTGAGAATTTCAACTTACTTGTCTAAATTCTTGTTGTTTTACTTCTGAACAACCTTAGAAGCTTTACTTCTGTTAAAACAGTCTAACAGAAGCAGGAACAATAGCATAAATTTCTTCTTATATCAGTTTTTTTGTTTCAGTTTATTCATCATTGAAATAAAAAAAAAAGCTCTATTTAGGTCATGCACTGTTATTGATTTCTCCATAGGCTTCCAGTATAAGAAATGACTCTGTCACATACCTCTAAATTGAGAGATTACATTACAAATGTGATTCTTTTAATAACTTAACGTATCAGACATCAAAATAGTAATTTCATATAAGCTATAGGCTTAACTGATCCATTTTTACAATTTCTCTTCAAATACAACTACTAGTAACCCCTTTGCTGAATGGCATATAGAGGCCAAATGCCCACTGACATCTACTGTTTTAAAGTGACAATCAAAAAGTCATGCGTTCTGTCAGACACTTGTAAAACATTCCAAATTTCAAAGAAAACATTGTATTGCTTGATTTTGACACAAATTTTATGATTGTCAACAATATATTTTTATCTAATCAGCGTTTTTCTCACTGACTCCTACTGGTTTCATTACACTTTTCTTTTCTCATTCATTTGACTCCTTCTGGTTTCCCTACACATCTTTTTCAACCAATTTGCGTTTCAGTAACAGTATCTAACCTGCATATTGTATGTTCTTTAGGTAGCAGATGCTAGTTTTGGGGGTCGAAGACCGTCTTCCTTCGATTCAGCAGAAATCAACTAAACACAGAGATTTGAAAGAAATAAATCACTATTATCGTTATCATGTACTAGTATTTGTATGTTTTCTTAAAATACAATAACGATATTTGACATTTATAAGACTCTATAGTCCATACGTAGCTAATAGTGAAACCTAGGTTAGCGAAAATATAGACCAATTTTCCAAAATTTTGCCATATTTGGCCTAGTTACAAAAAGTTAGGGGAAATGCAGGAGTCCAGCAATGCACCGGCACTGCACACAAACCTCTCCCGTACCTATTCTGCACAGGAAAACTATCTGTCAAACGATTACTTTTTTCCAGTGCTTCTTGCTGAATTGACATTTGCACATAAAGCCAGCAATCGACATTCGCCGTTTCGCATATGACTGACTTCAGGACACTAATTCCGTTAAGGTCAGCTGAATGCTTGTAAAAAGTTTTAAAAAATTGCATTCAAGAGCAACAAAGAAAAAAAACGCATTGAATATCATGTTAAAGGAAAACAGGGCCTTCGTTTATTTAGTAAAATAGGTAGGCATTTATATTGAACTGGTTTTTTTATGATGTTTATAGAACTAAGGATTCCTGCGGACGAGTAATTTTGTGATTTTCCTAGCTCCGTGTAGACGTACATGTCTAAAATCTTACCTGAGGTAACGGATGTCAGGCGAAATGGAAACATTCATCCATCCATCTAGATTCAGCTCAAATCTGTGGAAAAAAGCCAATAGTTATGAGACACTCTTCTTACTACCATTATTTTCGTCTGGTCACATGCTTTAAAAATATACATATGTTTTAGGCAAGTTATTTGCAGATAATTCGTTACAGGTCGCGCAAGGTGTATAAATGCCTCAAATTTTTGTATTCTGAAACCGGAGTTTTACTCGTTTCATCATAGAATCAACGGTATCGGCAGGCTGAAAATGTCACATGGTGAAGAGCTAAGTATATGCAGTACTTCCTCTCCACACCTCTCTGGCATTTTTGGAAAGTAGATTATTTTAATGATTTTTCGAACTGGTATCAACGCAAATTTACTGTCTTGAATTTGGTGTGATATTTGATATCCTTAGGACTACCGGCACATTTTTATGCAGTCTCGCCAGGCATGCATATGTTTTTGACAACACTGAAAATGAAGTCAGACGGCCTTCAGCTTTTCCCGAAAGTAAGGTAAAAACGAAAGAAAACAGGCTAAACTTTGAAACGAAAGGCGCATTTGCTTGGTCTATAGTCAGGGGTCACGCACAAGGATCATCCCATCTAAATGTATACGCGTGGACTGTTTTTATTTTCTTTTCTTTGAACAAATCCCACAGGGATCCATATCAAAAGATGGCTTTTTGGAGATTTTTCGAACTTCATCAAATCAAAGAGCTATAAAAATACTTTTTTGGTCAAATCGTTCAAAAGCATCCCCAGCTTTTATTATATTTGACTGGAATATCATAGTAGGTTGCCCCCCTTGAAAATTATCCGATAATCAATATTGGTTTCCATGCTGATATCACTTTGAGCAATAGATTTATATATAGGAAATTTATTTTCTATGATTAATTTCAAATATGTATTTTAGTTTGTGGATATTTTACCAGATATGACAGTATACATCGATTTCTCCTTTTCAATTTCATGTGAAAATATTTATTCTAACTGAACACCTTCTTGCTTCCAATTATGTTTTAAAAGTATCACCATCGCATATATTTAACATATAGTGAAAATCGCTAAACTTTTCAATTTCTTTTACTTCAGAGGCAAATGAATTACATTTTTCAAAACATGACAACTTATTGAAACATATGTATGTGTTCTTGACTCTATAAACAATACAATAGTATATTTATAATTGTAATAGGGTAAAAGATTTTTGCTTCCATTTAACGTCAAAATGTATCAAGAAATTAAAAACTGTTGGATTTCTTAAGTTATGATGTTGCTTAAACGATGTTAATTTACGGAACTCGTATACCAGCAAATGACGTACGATTCAATATAGATTTTGGAAATAATAACGTTCATAATTATCTCAGTAGACAAAAATTAAAAAAAAAACAGTGAACAAAACAGAATAGAACAGAGATTTGATTTTTCACCCAACTGTTTAAGTAATTGCAACTGTGTGGTATGAGAACAATACGAATCAACATAAATTACATTAGTTCGAACTGAAAGCTAAATATCTTTGGAATATTGAAACATTCGACGGCAGGAGAAAAACGACGTCAATAAGAATAATATTCTTAGGAAATGGTGTAATCTGCAAGTTTGGCGATTAGTGAAAGCTGGTGGGTTGCATTTATTTAAATAAAAGATACTACTGGCAGCATGATTTCCCCGCTGTACGAAGAAAGGGGAAAATTAACAGACGAGCTATATCATGTCTATTTTAGAAATGAAATCCAACTTGAAAACAAAACAATCAAACGAAAACAAAATTATAATAGCGTGCTTTCCATGGGTTTGCACGCCTTTAGTAGGACCAACATTTTTGTCACGGTTTTGTTCGTGGAAAGCATGCAAAATAGCCATGTTTACAGCTAAAGAAACTTTAGTTTTCACGGGTAAATTTGATTTTATGATTGAATAGTAATATGAATTAAGGCACCGCCTAGCATTGGGGATTTATCTTTTATATATCAGCTTAGAAAGAAATATTCAACGCTCAAGAAAGTGAAACTTTGCTCTAAACTGTAGTTTACATTTAGTGTCATCATACCTCTTACAGCGAATATCATACTTTGCAAAATTTACGGAAGCCATGCCGGTGACGTCATTCAGCATTCTCGCACTAGCTTTTAGAATTTTGTTTTGTTTGTTTGCACTCCACGCAGAAACTTGACGGTCTTTACACTTCCTTACTGTTTTAAAAGTGTTTTTCAGTTGCATGTTCAGTTTTCATTACGAAAAAGAAGTAAAATAATCATGTTAGCGCGGTTTACGAGTTTCTATGACTGATTCGGGGTGCTCGGATGTTCATAAAGACAACCAGTCAGCGGATTTTACATAAACCGGAACCGGAAAACATCGAAAAAATTGCCTCAGTATATGCAAACAGCAGAGACGAATATCTATATACGGACGTTACCGTCTCGGGGATTTTCATCCCCGGCGCTTTGCGCCGGTGATAAATCCCCTTTAATAAGCACAAACAGATATATGAATGGCATATTTGATTTATATATATGATTTTTTATTCAAAACTAAATAACTTAGACATTATAAATAAGCAGAAAGGCTGAATCAAAACTAATTTTAAAAAAATGAGTTCGGATCTCAATGATACACGTACACAAGTGCTGATAAGAAAAATTAGAAACTTGATTCATAATTAAATAGATTCTTTCTTTCCTTGATTTCTATGGAAAACATTGCAGTTTACAGTAAGGACCAAGGCCTCTTCATAAAACAAGTGCGTGCGTGTTTTACTGACATGTACATTTTTTTACGTTTGTTAAATTGCTCGTTTCTTTTGCCATTGCCTATATGTTAAATACCTTATTGCTTAGCTTATTACTTTATTTTATCATGTGTTAAAGAGCAAACCTCTAGGCATGTAAAGTTAAACAAAAGTACTATTATATGGACAAGGACATTCAAACAAAATGGGAATACATGTATCATCACACAAGTCTCGTTTTTCTCGAGGAAAACTATGATACTGTGGGAAAGTTCATTTATAAAAGTAATCCTCGGATTTTAAAGACCTGCTCCAGTCCTACCTTTTGACCTTAAATTGTCACTGACAAAGCATGAAAATCCTGACTATGAACTATGAAATAAAGCGTGGCGCGTGGCCGTTAACTGTTACCTGGTTGTAATCATAGGTTGCATACACACAATAGAATTTGAATAGCCGCGGAGAAGGGCTTTAATGTTTAGCGGTCATTTTCTGGTCTAAAGAAAACAAAACAAACAAATAATATTTAAATGTATTCATTTTCAGTTATAAAACAACATGAATTCTGTAATATCATAAGCTAACATAATGCTTTTTACAGAAATGTTTTATATCTTTACAAGAATGATATTTCTATATGAATCTATAAAACAACATAATTTATATCAAAAACTGCCTACATGTTTTGTTTCTTTCTATGGTGTAATATGCGTGCTTTATTTCCGTATATTGGCCAAAGCAATATATTAAAAATCAATGCAAAATCTATAACAAAGAATTATTGATTTGGGTCATGAATGACACGACTTTAGCTAATGTAAGGGAGACAATCCAATTTGAAGGGAATAGCTTTAACACTTCAATAACTAAGGGAGAGAATTATCGAAAATTCTCGTTAAAAGCTGACCTTGGTCCTTTTTGGTGTTGTCTGGAAGTGTCATTATATGCCTCGGATGTAAGATATTTCCTTATTTGAGAGCTGTAGATCTAGACATTTCAGAAATATTTTCAGTAATAAATGTTGATTCTACGGAAGCGTGAAAGGATCATCTGACGTTAATACGTTTTACTAAAGGATATATATCTAGTACTCTGCCTATATTATAAGTCTAAGTGTGCACATGTATTTTAAAAAATGTTAAGGTTTATGAAACATCGATTTATTCATAAATCATTTCACCTCTTTCTGGGTCATTACATCGATAATTGATTTTATAACTTCCAGTCACGGTTAATAGTTCATACGTATTACACTTGCCAATTCTAAATTTGATTTAAACTTCCTAGTTTAAAAATGTTCATTAAAATCGTTTTGGTAAAAAGCATTTATCTTTTTGGGGGCAAGAATAAGGACCGTATTTGATAGATAATCAAGGTAATCAGTTTTATTAAAATTGTTGTTCCGTAATTATCATTTCGTTTTCCACAAACAATAAAAAAGAAAACTAAAGTAACTTTATTTTGACATTTTATATTAAACCAGATTTATATTATAAACATGTTTAAGACTGCTTTACATACAAATGCAATCTGTCAATATGCCATTTTCATACTAGTACAGACACAGAGCAATGTGACCAGGGGGTCAAGGTGGAAGAAAGGCACCCCAGAACAGAGAGGGGGAGAGAGGAGTGGGGGTGGGGGTGCCGAGCTAACTTAGTCTAGCTCTTTGCGAATATATAGCCTAGTTCTTTTTTTTTTTTTGTTTTTAACGAGTCGGATATCTAGCACCAGTACATGTGAAGCCCTCTTTACAGACTTGTTGAATGGCAGAGACACTCATCAATAACTCAGAAAATTCCCAGTGCTTGGACTTGGACCACTAGACCATCATATTTTAAAATATGAGATTTCCAGGAATTCACATTCCCGTCGGAATTATAACAGTTACTCAAGCAAGACTAAGTGCAAGACAAAAATGTGTTAACTTTAATATAGGAAAGTTACGCTCATCTAAAATCTAACTCGAGTAGGCAGATTTCGATAGAATACTGCGTATTGATCAGCCTATGAATGCCGGAATCGCATTCGGAGAATGCGTATCCGATTACGGGTCCACTATCTTAAGTTTACAAGGACATATGAAATAAGTTCGCATACGTTGGTATTTTATGTATGTCGCAAAAACCTTTTATAACACTAGTTATTGTTTGTGCGATGTCATTATAAGAAAAAATAATTGCAGAATGAGTCAAAACAGAACATGTCTGTTTGCATTTATCTGATAAGCCGGAAGTGCTACATGTACTTGGTTTGCTATTCATTACCATTATTTCTTGAAATTATGTTCTCCCTTATTATAATTGCATTAGAGCGGAAAGAACCTAATTTAGTTGCTGTTAGATAATTGTCTAGTACTTGCATATTATATGCCTTTTTACCTGTGTCATCACCGGTGTATTATAAGGATTAAATTTGGTGTAAATGTTTGATTTCTAATAATATATTATAAGTTTGAGTATGTATCTTATAAACATCCATTTACAATCTAAAGTTTTATAAACTGCGTAGCATTTTAGGAGATTATATTGATCAGATTGACAACCTCCTACAGGGAACATTGACCATAGATTTTACAAATTCCATTACGGTAAATGGTTCATATCTCACCTTTGCCAATTTTAAATTTGATTTAAACTTCCTTGTACATAAAGGTCGTTAAAACGCTTTTTGTAAAAGCTCCTTTTTGTATTTTGTTAAAAATTAATAATGAATTTTATACACTGAAGTAATTAGAGGTAAGCAGTTTCAATTAAAATTTTCATTTTTTTGTTATTATTATTTCGTTTTCAATACACACTGATAGAACGTTGATCTAAATGTTTTCTCTTTTCCATGGATACGTGATACAGCACATGCACAAATCTATATCAAAACTCAATGAGTAAATAATATGTCATACGGACTGTCCGACATTAAAGACCCACCACGACCTAGTGACCTACTGTTTTTTCCCACATGAACTTAGTTCAAAACATTCCTTAAATATTGGTATAATACAGTTATACTACAAGATGACAGGTGAACAATTTAGGCCCTCCCTGAATTAATATATTTTCACAACTTCTTTTTCAAACTTTCTCAGTCAATCTCTTTTCAGTTTAGTTTTATAAACATACAGTAATAACTATCTTACACTGTAGAAACAAAGTGTGGTCTAAACTCACCTTAATACATCAAGTACTGCGCATACTACTACATTAATTTGATAATACATGTATATTTAGACATTAAACACATTGCCTTGGCCTTATATACCTCACTGTCAATTTGTAACTAGATACTTGTTATTTCTCATTGTCTTCATGCAAAGCATGTATAATTACCATCATGGAGATACAAAAGAATACAGTTATTTTGTGGCGCGTCTTTAAAAGATGTACCATATTTATCTTTCACTGAAGTATCTTATTTAAATATACAAAGTCTTCGTGGCAATATCTATAGGCTATTGTGTTTGATGTGATGCAATCAAAATTTAATATCATATTTGTTTAAAACAAAATGTCATTACATTTGTACATTTATTAGTGTGTAGTTTTATTGAATTAGTACACATCACTTTAAGATAGTTCTGCACGTTTGGATCGAAATTTTTTCTACAATGTAGATTTTGATTAACTTGACTCTGATTTTTCAAAACTTCAGAATATACCTAAATATTTCAGCAAATAAAAACGATAGGTCGTGTGCTTGATTTTTTGCTAGACTGATCTGAAAAATGTGTACCTCACGCAATTTTTCATAATGGGAGTCTATGGGAAAATAGCAACTTTCATAACATTTTCCCGAATAGAAAAAATTCCACAATGTAGATTTTAATAAAACTTCTCACAGTCGTAAATAAACATATGACCTAAAATATGGTGAAATAAAATGTATAGGTCCGTGTGCTTATTTCTGAGATATTCAGCCATGATTAAAGTGAACCGCCTATTTGAAGCTAATTTTTAAGACATTATTTTGAATTATTCAACGTGTCAGATGTTTTAATATCATATTTTAACTTTAAAAAGATAGAGACTGTTACGATTTGATAAATTTATTCACAGGTTGCCTTTAATTCATAAACTGATTTTCATTTCCGTACGCCGAACCCAGGCTTTATTCTACGTTTTCCGGATAAATGACGTTACGCCATCACTTTCGGTTTATCAAACGTGCAGAGTTACCTTAGATGCACAAGAACACGTTGCATTTCAAGTTTACATAGATACATACTCTGTAGTACTTTTTTTTCAAATACTAAATTTGCATATAGTATATCTTTAAGTTAGTGCAGCTTTAGTTCAATTGTCGGGAAAAAAATGCCTGACTTAGCGATACATTGTTTAACATAATGCCCAATACATGCTAGAGTAATAATGGCTGATTGGTACCGTAAGGACCAAGTCACTGATGTATATTTTATCTTAGATACAAATATATAGATTATTCAAATATGTGAGGTTTGTTTTTGTTTCAAAGAAGGCATTATTAGGTCACTTGTTAAATGTACATTTAAAATCAGTAAAAATAGCTTTTAAAAAAGTATGTGCCTGGATC
>NW_026462368.1:0-3209 GCF_021730395.1 Mercenaria mercenaria | reverse complement strand
GATCCACATCTAATTGTTCTCCAATAGATGACACACGAACTTGAGCTGACTTGAATTTATATCGTCTTTGCTTTTGCAAAGTATAAGCATCCTGATCATTAATCCATTGTTTTATAAAGTTTAAAGAAAATTTTCCAGGGTATTTCTTATTCAATACCTGAAAAAGTTTACTAGGACCTGCGAAAGCAGCCGCATTTTTGGATTTAAAGTAGTATTTTCTTAACTCTTCCTCTTTAGAACCTTCCATTATGACAATTTAAAATGATATAAATGAGGTTTCACAACTGTTTGATTTATATAATTTATCAGACTTATTTCTTACTTAAAAAAAAATAAAACAAACATGCAAAAATATCATTCCATGTGCAATGAGGTACATAACATTATATAGCGATTATTTAAACATTACGTTCCACGTTGTTGTAATTTAAACTATAAAGTCAGTCACGGTGTGCTTCACCTCTCTATCTACTTTTTAAGCACCAGTGCTCTTTACGAGTTGGACTATTTTACCTCCCTATGTACTTAATGACCTGATGCATTTTACGTCCGGAAAGTAGAGTGCACAGTACGTCCCGGGACGTATTCTGCACTCTGCTTCCTCTCAATGTACTTTATGATCTGATGCATTTTACGTCCAGGGACGTACTGTGCACTCTACTTTCCTGACTACTTCTGTAAACCCGTGTTGGTTTAGTATATTTGTCGTCATAACAACAAACAACTTTATAGCCATAACCGCAGTCCCTATGTTTTTGATACGGCTCGGTAAATGAAGATTCGGGTGATGGTAAAACAGTTGAAACTTTTTTTTTACTGATTCAAAATCAGCATAGATAACAAAGGGTACTTCTAATTGTTTGTTTGGGAGTTTTTAATTCTACTTTATACCTTTGGTGGGATTTTAACACCCCGAACACCATTGATTTGCTAAACAATTTTCAACATGTTCTTTTAATATTTTTTCTTGTGAAAAATTTTGTAAGCATGATTTACAAAATTTTTTTTTTTTCTTTATGTTTGTTTTGTTAAACATTAATCTATTAAAGTCTTTTATCAAACATAATGATGGACCGGGGTCCCTGGGGACGTGCTATTTATCTTATCTTTACTGATTAATAACATATCACAGTGTTCCCTTTGTATTGATATTTTGATATGTACAATGGATAAATTCCCATAGGTTCTTCATAAACCAAATATATTAAATGATATTTCATTTAAAACTTCTATTTTAGGTATTTGATTTAATGTAACAGGAAATTTAATTCCAGTATAATCAAGATCGTTTATATGTTCTTCATATTTTGAAACTATTTGAGGATTTTTTTCAACAGGAAATTTGTAAGCTAAATGACACCATCTAAAACATTCATTATCATCATTCTTTATATTTATTAATCCTTTCTTTGGATTCTGTAATGGTTTTGGTAATTCTAAATAACTTGAAGCAGCCAATGGACTATACTTATATCTATTTATATAATGAGCATCAACTGACTCTATTCTCCAACCACTTCCTTCTGAAATCCAATTACCAATTCTATTTATTATTTCATCAAAAGCTTGACGCAAAGTTTTTTTTATTTCGTTTGTGTTAATAATTTCTAAAGCCTTTGATTGAAAATAAGCTGATTTATATATTGTATCAGTTTTATCCATTTTTACAAAAGTTATTTTTAAAACAACGTTTATTTTTATACCTTTTAAAGTTTTAAGTTCGGATTTAAGAATACCAAATGAGTCGTTTATAGTTAAATATAATTGATTCTTTGGATCTTGTCTATATTCAATTTTAATTTCAAATTTCTTATAATATTGTTTTGTGGATCTCTCGATTTCCATCTATATATTATATTTAGAAAATAAATCTTCAAGCAAAAAAAAAAAAGGATTAAAAAATAATAAAATAAATAAAGTTTAAGAAGAAATAAAATATTTAAATTTATATCTTTTTCCATTAACTTTTGATATTCCACATTTTACTCGGTTTGTCCCTTCACAACACATTTTTATTAACCCAGCATTAATACCAAATTCTTTGGATGCTTTGTAAGTGCTTTTATATGTTTTTTCTTCATTAGTATCACAATCGGTTACAATAACTTTTTTAGGATTGTTTCGATAATTATTTGGTCTGGGACAATCACATAATCTTCCGGTATTTTCTTCTTCAGTTAATAGACAACCACATTCCCATTCAAATAAATTCCTTTCTAATAGATAAGGATCTATAACATTTTGTAATTTATCAATGACATGATTTTTATATTCATCGCTAACTATTTGATTAAGTTTTGATTTAATAACATTTCTTCTTTTAAGAACTTTTTTATATGAATTTTTGTCTGGATTCATTATTTCTCCTAAAGTGCTAGATAATTTTGGCATAATCATTCTATCTACTTTTCTATTAACCATCTATATATGATATACTTATAGAAAAAAATCTTTAAAAAAACACATCTAAAGAACATTTAAAAAATAGGTAATATTATCTATATCTTTTGAATAAGATTTTAAAGTTATTTTTTCTAAATTGTTATCAACTGTTAAAATTCTAATACCTTCTTGAGACATTCTGTTTAACCATTCTTCGTGTAATTTGTGTAGTTTTTCTAAATAATCTAAACCAACTTTGTTTTCTTCAGTTCTGTTTCTTTTTTGAAGTCTTTGAAAACATATTTTAGGATCGGTTTTAACATAAATAAAAGCATCAATCGGGTTTTTTCCATGTATTTTAATAACATGTTCAATTAAGAAAAGATTGTATACTGCCCATTCGGGGTCATTTATAACACCGCTGTCATGATATTGTTTTGTAAAAACGTTGTTGTTAGTTAAATAACATCGTTCAAGAAAAGAATCACTATCAAATGTTTTAGCAGAATCTAACATTTTTATGTGACTGTTTAAAGTTGCTAATTGAAAAGGAAATGAATACTTTATAGGTCCTTGGGCAGCAAGTTCAAAAAGATTATATGAATTTCCGCTTGGGTCCATAACATTTTGCCATTCATGAATTGGTTCTGGAATTATATTAAAATTAGGATTATATTCTTTAATAATACCTAAAAACGTACTTTTTCCTGATGCAATATTACCTTCAACTGATATAATTTTTCTCATTTATATAAAATACTTATAGAAAAAAATCTTTAATTAAAGTTAAAGTTAATATAACTCTTCTTCTTTTTACTTTTATATCC
>NW_026462367.1:0-58786 GCF_021730395.1 Mercenaria mercenaria | reverse complement strand
CGAGCCTGCAATATTTACATTTTGGACAACTATTGAGTTTCCACATTTCTGTTTTATTACAGATGTACGTCTGCGAAAACCGTGTATTTTAGTTAAACTTTTTTCAGTAAATAACTAGCTTGTATCAAGAGAAAATGAGTAAGAAGCACAAAAGTTTCTAACAAATATATTTCAAAAATCCGATTTGCCACCTTTAATTTTCACTATGGTAGCAATTTAAAATTGTACAACTAACCCCTCCCCTTTCCTTGGGAGTAGGTGACTGGACCTCTAATGAGTAAAATGCAGTTTCCTTCAAACGACTTCTTCTCCAAAGCTACTTGTAAAGATTCATCCAAACTTTCAGACATTTCCGTTTCATGGTATTTCTTAATACTAACATGGATGTTGCATGAATGTTTTTTTTTATTTGTTACTCGTGTTGATTTTTTTATCTTGCTTTTATTTAATTTTCACGCCACTTAAAATCAAATCAAATCAGATTTCAGATATATATATAATAAAGCTTGCTACACTTGAGATCATTGCTAAACATTTACTTCCACCCTATTTTTTCCATTGAAAATTATGACGTCATTTTGTATGAACAACAAAACGAAAGGCGTAAACGTGACGTCAGTGCTGCTTTATGATAACGGGCGGCTTTTTTGACGACATCCGTGTATAGTCAAGAATAACGTTTCTTAGATGACGTAACAGTTGTTCCGTCTGGTGACCGGAGTAGACTGGAATCTTTAGCGTCTTAGGAATATATAGATAGTAGCTTGCAGAAGCTGGTGTCTGCAGATTTTGTGAATCAACTTAAGAAAGAATTGCGCGATGAAATGAGTAAAGAAATCAAAAGTGGCTTAGATATTGCTCACGATCAAATCAGGAAAATAAAGGAGATTGTTTCCTCTCACTGACTTGAAAGAGTGTAATGAATGTTTCCGAATGGATTTTGATTCAGTGGTAAAAAATAATGAATCATTGAAAACACTCTCAGGAGCTGCAAATGAAATTAAAAGACAGAGATTCACAGATCAAGTATCAAGTAAGGTATTTGAACGACTTGGAGCAAGATACCAGACGCAACAGCATTAGAATTTGCGGTATTGAGGATAAAACAAAGGACGAGGATATTGAGGCTTGTATCAAGTTAAAAATAAATTGAAGCCCACTCCCTCCAAAAACACCCGGTCGCACATATAAAAAACTGATGCACTAAACACCCTTGCTTTTTTATTTTCTTTCTCTTTCTATTTTTTTTATATATCCTATGTTTTTTTCCCTGGAGTACTTCCATGGTATTGTGTTCAAAATATTACAGTAGCAACTGACAGCCCTGTCTTACAAACCAGATTCCATTCCTTATTTACTCTAACTCGATAAATAGTTTCATTGTCCTGATCAAACTGTAGAAAATAAAGATCGGTGTACTTGCAAAATATATTTCTCAATACATAGTCTTAGAATGAATTTGTTAAATCAGAAAATGCACGACCAAACTGTTATAAATAATAAGAAATATTATTATAAAGGTAAATTAAAATTTAAAAGAACGAAAATAACAAAATATATTTTATATTAATTTTTTAGCATTTTATCTGCTTTTTCCCTGTGATTCAATGCAGTTTGACGAAAGGAAACAACTCAGTCAAAAATATGTATCATTAATAAAAGCTTTTATCTCCCTTCAGTTATCTTGTTTTTGTCTACAATCAAGGAAGTCCTTTATATTATTTTATAATATTAGAAAGTACAGCTTTTATTGTTATTGTTATTCACTGACTGAGTCACCATGTATTATGTACAATTATCTGTTTGTAATTCAACATATCATGCTAATTACTCTTTAATGAACTATTCATGATATATCATGTGAACCTGTTAAATAAGGTCTCTTGAAATCAAATGTAAATTACAAAAAAAAAAATAAATAAATAAAAGAGAGATGCAAGCATTGAGGAACCTTTCCAGCATCTTTAGTGTAGCCTTGTAAAAGACAGAGTAGTTCTAAGTAAACTGAATTAAAGATACTATGGTCAAAGCAAGGTAAAAACATCTTAAATCAACTTTGATTGCATCATTTGATAGAGCCAGCAAGTAGTTTGCTTCACAAAGTATTGAATTCTGCTACCTGATATAGAAAAGAAACATTCGTCTAACTAATGTGAAGCATGCAACTACACTTGATATTTTAACCCAGATATATTTCAACTTTAATATTTCTATCAGAAACAAAAGAGAAATAGTACATTCAGCTAATGCATTGTGTTGACACAGAAAAACAGATAGGTCCAAGGGGAAGAACTCTTTTAGGCTTAGACAAACACTTACTTTCAATGATATAAAATGAAAGTTGCACTTATTTCCTCTAGCTTGCTCTCCATTTTTGTTTATGAATTTGTAGACAGATGTGCAAAAGACCGACTGACATTATGTCTCTAAGTATACCTCAAACTCTTGTATGAGGGGGTGTAGATGACGTACAATGTATTAGTATTGGGCAAATTTCTAGTATTTGATGATTGTTAAACAAGTGTTTTGTGTACATATATCAGATTCTGATAAGCAATCTGTTCATAGCTTTGCTTCCTTTTTATAAAGAAATAAAGGAAATAAAAAGGCCTAGAGTAGCCGGGTGGATGGATTTTCCTATGTATATCTAGTACCCAAAGGGAAAAATATGCTTGTTTCATAAGGGTGGGTTAGAGATATGGTTAATCAAAATGTTCAATAGAGCATGTGGTACCAGGTTAGGATATAATAAAAATACTTATGTATCTATTTGAGCCGTGCCGCTTTTAAAGCCTACTGCAATTACAGAAACTGTTAGCGAACAGCATGGATCCTGACCAGACTGCGCGGATGCACAGGCTGGTCGCAAAGCCACTATGTTGATTTTCTCATGGCGCGGCTCATTTATGATTACACCGTACCTAGTTGTCTGCAATCAGGGGTTTGTATAATTCCCATATTTTATTAAATGTATCTAAGGTAAATATTTTCAGGGCATTTAGTTTCTCTGTGCTGATTAGTGTAGTAAGTTGTTTTTTAATGATTCTACATTTGGAAGAAAAGATTTCATCTATGACTGATATATGTGAAATTTAATTGTCAACATTATGGCATTCAATGCTTTGTTTGATCCCCTAAATCCAAATAATACATTTTACTTCGTCCAATAAAAGATATTAATATTGCATTTCTGGATAATACCTTTCTTTACATTTTGTATAAAAGTTTCAGTTGTTTCACCTTTCCAAAATAAGTGTTCCATAGTCTCTAGGAGTCTCCCACAGAAGGTACACAAATTGTCGAAGACCTATTTTCGATAATAAGTGATTTGTAGCAATTATTCTATGATTTATTCTAACTTGAAACCATTATAATTTTGAATCCCTTGTGCATGTAAACCGTGAAATTCCAATCCCTGTTGTTTATAATGAACTCAAGTTTAATTTTCTTTAGGATGTCGTTACAGAGATATTATTTAGTAACATAAAGTCATAGATTACCCTGCAGACTTTTTATGCCCCCACCACTTGGGGGGGGGGGGGGGGGGGGGGGGCATATAGATTTGCTCTTGTCCGTCCGTCCGTCCGTCCTTCCGAAAATGTTGTGTCGCGCGTAGCTCTGAAAGTATTTGACGTAGAGTCACAAAACTTTACAGGAATGTTGGTCAGCATGTGTAGTTGTGCACCTGGGGTTTCGCGTCCGGATTCATTCAGTCATGTAGAAGTTATGGCCCCTGACTTTGTAAAAATTGGTCATTTTAATGTTGTGTCGCGCGTAGCTCTGAAAGTATTTGACGTAGAGTCACAAAACTTTACAGGAATGTTGGTCAGCATGTGTAGTTGTGCACCTGGGGTTTCGCGTCCGGATTCATTCAGTCATGTAGAAGTTATGGCCCCTGACTTTGTAAAAATTGGTCATTTTATGTTGTGTCGCGCCTAGCTCCAAAAGTATATGACCTAGAGTCACAAAACTTTACAGGCATGTTGGTCAGCATGTGTAGTTGTGCACCTGGGGTTTCGCGTCCAGATTCATCCAGTCATATAGGAGTTATGGCCCCTGACTTATTAAAAAAATGGTCATTTTAATGTTGTGTCGCGCATAGCTCCAAAAGTATTTGACCTACAGTCACCAAAGTTTACAGGAATGTTGGTCAGCATGTGCAGTTGTGCACCTGGGGTTTCGCGTCCGGATTCATCCAGTCATGTAGGAGTTATGGCCCCTGACTTAGTAAACAAATGGTCATTTTAATGTTGTGTCGCGCATAGCTCCAAAAATATTTGACCTAGAATCACCAAAGTTTACAGGAATGTTGGTCAGCATATGCAGTTGTGCACCTGGGGTTTCGTGTCCGGATTCATTCAGTCGTGTAGGAGTTATAGCCACTGACTTAGTTAAAAATGGGTCATTTTAATGTTGTGTCGTGCGTAGCTCCAAAAGTATTTGACCTAGAGTCACCAAAGTTTACAGGAATGTTGGTCAGCATGTGCAGTTGTGCACCTGGGGTTTCGCATCCGGATTCATTCAGTATTGTAGGAGTTCTGGCCCCTGACCTGGGAAAAAATTGTCATTTTTGGCCCCTGACCTGGGAAAAAATTATCATTTTAATGTCATGTAGTGGGGGCATCTGTGTCCCATGGACACATTTCTAGTTTAGATTTATTTAGGAGTTTGATTATAAATGGCTGACAATGGTGCACTTGATTTATCGCTTTATGTGGAATGTTTATAGATTGTAGATAAGTTCTTATCGAATACACTGCATTGTTATATTGCAGGAAATTCGCTTGAACGTGATGTCATACTTAAATATATTTTACACGTCTGCGTTATACTAAATACCGACAATTTACCAAAATCTGTGCAATTCTACTACATTACAGCAGGGATACACAGCACTGTGTTCCTGAAAATATACTATCAACAAAAAACATAGTCAGAACTTTTGCAATATGAGCATGTACATTATAGCATTGTGTTCATGAAAATATACTATCAGTAAAAACATAAACAGGTCGTAAATTTACAATATCGATCTGTACATTATTGTAAAAAGAGAAAGTATGTACTATACTGTTTCTTCAGCGATCACACGTATTCAGATAATTAATAATTTCACATTAATTAATAATTTTACATATGCACTACAAGTGTGTTCATGAAAATATACCATCAGCAAAAACATATACAGGTCATAAATTTACGATATGGACCTGTACATTATAGTAAAAAGAGAAAGTAAAAACATAAACATAAAATTCAATTGATTCATAAATTTATATTAATTGATAATTTTACTTATGTATTACCAGTACACTGACAGTCAAGTATAAAAAAAAAATCATGTTTTCTAACCTTGTTACGGTGGTATGTTTATGACATGCAATTATTTTTTTTTAATTAAATTATCTCGTGCGCACGAAATCTTATCTTGTGCGCACGATATCTTATCTTGAGCGATCAATATATTATATCGTGCGAACGACATCTTACCTTGAGCGATCAACATATTATCTTGAGCGATCAACATCTTATCTCGTGCGTACGACATCTTATCTCGTGTGCACGACATCTTATCTCGAGCGATCAACATCTTATCTCGAGCGGTCAACACCTTATCTCGTGCGCACGACATTTTGAGCGATCAACATCTTATCTCGTGCGCACGGCATCTTTTCTTGAGCTGACCTGTGACGACCGAAATGGTTGATATCGCAACAAGTTAATATTGCAAAATTCGTGTTGATTCTGACCCAACATGTTACTTTTTAAAATCTATGCTGTTTATTGCTGTGTAGTAACACAGTACCAAAATATGTGCACCTTTTGTAATTAGGACTTCTTTGGACGCATGCCGTCAGCATACTGGAAATCTGTTGGTAAAGCAATTTGTATTTTTTTTATTGTAATACAAAAATCCATGCATATTTCTGTTAAAATTTTGACATCATGTCGATATATTACAGGCGGCGGGAAAGAGTACTACTGCTGTGACATTTGATCTACTATTTCAGACGAAAAACGTGTTACACTTAATTCAGACACGTAGGGTAAGTTCACATCGACGCTCTAGGGTAGAGTAGAGACCGACTCTATAACCGATAACCCACTTGAACGGTATAAGTTAGTACACCAATCGTACCGTCCCTGTTGAAGAGCTGAACTCTGCAAACTCCACGGCAATGTAGGTTTTACTGGTTCCTTGCTTTTCATCACAGCGCTCAATGTGCAGGGGAAAAAGTTTTACATAGTTCCAGGGCCCAATTTTTGATTGGTCAGTTAATTTACCCTTCCCTAGAGCTCCGACGTGAACTTACCCAATGTATATTCTATTAGGTATGCAGAATAACACACATCTAAGCACTCCTAAGTTATTCCGCGGGAAATGTTACTTCCCGTATTTTAACATTGTTAAGACCTACTACTTTTGGCACCGTACTTGCGGCATGAAATAGTGCTTCCCGATCCATCTACGTGTTTACAATAAAGACATATTAGAATCGAAATAATATATTATGGCAGAACCACCAACAACACAAGTCCGGTACACGCTGCGTGTATAATTCACTCCGGCTACGCTCTCGTGAAACTCTTCGCATTGTTTTGATATGTTAAAATACAGTTATGCTATATAATATTTCTAAAATAAACAACACAGCTATATCACATTACCTTCCTGTATGATTTCTGTATCGGATGACGATACCGTTTTCGTATTTGGTAGTCAAAAAAAATTAAAAAATCGCATGTTAAATCAATGATTAAAGTACGGTTGATTGATAAAAGTATCCACATGACGCTATTATTGGATTATTCAACTGTGGATGTTAAGTTATTTGATTCTTTCTACTTTGCTAAGAAACTTCAAAAACATATTAACAATCCTGCCCCCGTATACCTTAAAATGATTCTTTCTTCTTAAATCCTTCAGATCTTTGCTTATAAACAGTGTTTAACATGTGGGGTTGGGGAATAGTGTTTACAAATGTTTTTGGATGCTGTGCCCGTACTGACCTGCTCTCTGCGAGTAACGTCCAACATCTCTACATGTCCGGAAGTTAATCCATTACTTTCTCGCTTGAATTCTTTGAAAGTTAACAAATTAATCATCATGTTTTCCTAATATACACAGAAACAATCTATTTCTAGACGTTGAAATCAGTTACTTGAATCATTCATCTTCTTTAAAACATTGCTGAAATACAAGTATAAGTATTCGAGACGCTTTTAATTTGTTGTTTTAATGACATATATTCCGTGTTAGCTTAACTGCCAAAATGTTGAAGCCGAGGATACAATTCCATGGGTGATATTCATAGTTCAATAGCTTACTTAACATCTTCGAAGAATAAACTATTATCCATAACTGTCGCGTCTATATTTAGCAAGATCCATATATAAATTGTTCATCATTTTAAAGGTCAAAGCTAGTATGATGTTCTTGAATTTTAAGATTATCTTTAATAATTTTAATATCATCGTAAAAATCGGGCGAAATCTTGGAAATGTTGCTTTTTAACTAATTTGATAACAATCCGTTTACAATTCAAAATTGACCCTTTTTAAGGACTCATAATTAATCATTAACCAAATGTAGTTATATTATTAAAAAGAAAAAGATTACAGTTGGGTACTAAACCTAAAACTGCACACGAAAACATTTGTTTAATTTTTTTTCTACGAAAACCAGTCATCGATTCTTTATTAATAGATCTACGTTCACATGTACTTCACCATCTGATATATCGCCTTGTCCCATATGACTTCAGCTGATTAAATATATTAGTGCAAGAAAGTTTAATAACCTAATATACTTCAACATCCTGAACTATTATTGCCCCGTATACCTTAATTAAAGTGATTGATTCTCCCCAACAGTCCGTAGCGTATTCTGGGTTCCTTCAGACCTTTGATTATAAACAGTTTTTATTATGTAACATGTGGGTTGGGGAATAAAGTGTTTACAAATGTTTTGGACGCTATACCCGTACTAACCTGCTCTCTGCGAGTAACATCCAACATCTCTACATAAAGTGGAGAACGAATGATTTTTCTGTATAATCGTGTCGGAGAACGTTTTCCCCGCCTGATGATCAAACTCACGAACTCATCAAGATCCAAGGACCTGCTTTCTCCGGTAGAGATCAGAGGAAATAACATGTTCTCTAACCAGTTCAAGACAGAATTGTCTATGGTATGGTGTTGTTGAAAAAATAAAATGTTTAGTTAGGAAATAATAATTGATAAGCAATATTTTTGTCTGGCTTTAGATAATGAACCATTTCTAAAAAAATGGTTTGATTTTTTTTAAGAAAAGCACCAATGGAGAAAATAACTAGATAAATGCTCTTTATATTGCTTATTCGCGGCATTTAAGGCTTAAAGATGTTATTGTGTTTACCATATCTTTACCCAATTTGAATAACGATTCTTAAAATGTGAAGAGGAATAGAATATATGTTTCTGATCATGATCTGTACTGTCCGCTATTCAGTCAGTAAATTTTCAGTAAACACACCTTCAAATGGTAAAGAGCACTGCTCAAAATGGAAGATGGGCCAGTCCATTTAAATTTAGCATGGTAAGGCTTAAAATGTGAAGAGGAATAAATACATCTAGAACAGTAACATTCCTGTGTAGGATTGTTTCTTGAAGCTTTGCTAATAGCATATGAGCAGCACCACGAGAAAACCAACATAGTGCATTTGCGACCAGCATGGATCCAGTGTAGCCTGCGCATCCCGGCAGTCTGGTCAGGATCCATGCTGTTTGCTAACGATTTCTCTAATTGCAATAGGTTTTGAAAGCGAACAGCATAGATCCTGACCAGACTGTGTGGATGTGCAGGCTGGTCTGGATCCATGCTGGTTGCAAATGCACTATGTTGGTTTTCTCATGATGCGGCTCATATATTGTTTTGTCAAAAGAGAAAAACGAATGCCCGGAAGTTAATCCATCAGAGTCTCGCTTGAATTCTTTGAAAGTTAATAAATTATTCATCATGTTTTCTTAATACACAGAACCAATCTATTTCTAGACGTTGAAATCAGTTACAAGAATAACTTATCTTCTTCAAAACATTTCTGAAATACATGTATAAGTATTCGAGACGATTCTAATTTGTTGTTTTAAAGATACACTTGGCAGTTTCCTATATGAGGCACATATAATAAAATCTGTGAAAAGATCCTTGGAAGCGTAGAACGCAACCTAACAACAAAATAGTAGACTCGAATTGATTGAGTCTGTTCATTAAAGGTCCAATACTAAGGAAAGTGAACATTTTAATTTCTTTTAAAAAGCACAGAAACTATTTCATTTTATTGGAAAATGAAAGTTGGTATGTAGTAATTCGAAATAAATCGCAGTATATGTACAATTATTTTTCTATGAAGTATGAAGAAAGTTAAAAAGACCTGGGGGGTCATTCTGTCGATTCATTGAAATTTCAACATAATACACATACATTTCTTTGAGTTCCAAGACCTTCTGTAAATTTTGACCTGCCAATCTTCATTATTTAGTGTCTTGCAGAAGTCTATGCACTGGCTATGAAAAAAATTGCCAACTCACTTTCCCTTAGTAATGGACCTTTAAACGAGAAGTTAGGTTATCGGCCCGAATGTTACATTGAAATAACACATATCCATTCTATTTTGAAATTTGGAACATGATTTAGTCAATTTAACATAACATGAAATCAAAACATACACAAGGCAATGTATCTCCATGATTCGAAAATCAATAAAGGAATTGACAAAATTTAATGCGGTCATTTAGCCTACATTTTGGTATACTCCCTTATTATGGATTTATTAACTCTATAAGTTACAATGGAATTCATGTGGGGAAGTTGGCAGTTACTTGCGGAGAACAGGTTTGTACTGGTATAGAATCCAGGAACACTGGTTAGGTTAACTGCCCGCCGTTACATAACTGAAATACTGTTGAAAAACGGCGTTAAACCCAAAAAAAAAACAAACAAACAAACAAACTGAAACCTCAACAATTTTCCATAAGTAAAATCTAGAGTCTTTTGAAAACGTCCTTAGTCTATATCGTATCTATGTCGTATCTCATTCAAACTGCTCTGCAAAATATTTCATATTTTGGCAGATATCATACACTCTTGATATAACGGACAAAATAACATTACAGCAAATCCGGAAAACAACATTGAGAATGTAATTGCAATTTAAGGTTCTACATAAGTTTTCATCAACCTTGGTCATACGTTTTATTCTGAAAATCTATCGTTTTAGTAGAAACTCTGACGATACGAAACACAATGTCTCTTTTATTTTTGAATTAACCTTTAACCTGCTGGTGGCAAGTAATTCTACCTTTGCGACCAGTGCAGACCATGATCAGACTGCACATTCATGCAGGTTGATCATGGTCTGCACTGTTCACTATTCAGTCAGTAAATGTCAAGTGAATACCCCTTCTAATGATAAATGGCATTGCCCAAATTGAATGATGGACCAATCCATTTCAGAAATTTAGCAGGGTTAGGCCCGGAATGACAACTGGTTATTCCTATGTTATAATGGTTCTTCAGAGGATAAATTCTTCTTCACAAGAAACCTAATTATGGTATAGTTTGGCCTTCAGCTTAATATTGTATTCTCCGCAATATATTTAAATTTCAGCATGTTTTGTTCAAAGCCAGATCAGTTAAGCGTCGTGCTAATAGCAAATATCCTCTTGTTGGCAAACGCTTTCATTCGTGATATTTCAATTTCATTAGCGAGCTTTGCTTTTAAGTTAATAAAATTAAACAACATTCTGCTGGATTACTTTTACCGTAAAAAGTAGAAACAAAGGCGATATGAACGGCATTGCGTATAATGATGTTTTTTTTTTTTGTCTTTTCTGTTTTATTTGTCAGTTTTGAAACAACGTTAAGTGTTGTTTTCACAAAGTTTCGTCGCGATTTGAAATTTGATGGCTTCCGATGTGTGGCAGACGACACCATTTTTCAAGCCGAAAATATTTCAACATCTGTTGAATGTTCTAAGATTTGCTTCATGAATAAATTGTGTTATGCCAACTTTTATCAACCGGATTTACTCACCTGTATCGGCTGTGGTGGGTTTTGCAGTGGCGTTGAGGTCCTAAATGGCTCGACATACTTTGTACAGGATCGTAAGTTTTAACTCATTAATAAGATGCGGTTTGCGTTTTTTCTTTTTCTTATTTTATTCACATTCTGTAAAATCATTTTATTCCGATGGGAGAAAAGTTTGTGGTTTATGCCAGGATAAATATGTTCTGGGATACTCGTGGATAATAAATGTAAAGAGAAAGGTAAACTGAAATTTTATCCATTCTTCAAATTTTGATTTACCTAGCAAACAACAATTACAGGCTCTAAAAAGTGAAAATGTGTTAAAATTTATATGTTTCCAGTACCAATCTAGCATCTGTCCTGTTTTAATTTCAAATCAAACCGAAGCGAAAATGGTGCTTATTTGCGGCATTATGAGCCAAGTTCTGCGGTAAAGCATCTCTTCGCGTTTCAGGCAAGCGGCAATAATAACTTTTGTCATATCCGCCCCTGAACATATTAACTTGGTGTTTGTGTACAACGTAACTGCTTTACGTAACGTCACAATGGCCATAATGTTGACTTTTTGCATTGCATATAATTCCTTGGTTGTTCAGTTCACCAGACAAATACTATTATAGCTTGAAACACTGACACAGAATGTTGAAGTAATTAGGCCAAGTACAAATACTGTTGTAGTTTGAAACTCTGACACAGAGTGTTGAAGTAATAATGCCAAGTATTTATTGGATGTTCAGTTCACCAGACTACTATATCTTGAAACTCAGACACAGAATGTTGAAGTAATTAGACCAAGTACAAATACTATTATAGTTTGAAACTCTGACACAGAATGTTGAAGTAATAAGGCCAAGTATTTATTGGATGTTCAGTTCACCAGACTACTATATCTTGAAACTAAGACATAAAATGTTGAAGTAATTAGACCAAGTATTATATTAGTTGTTGAAATCACCGGATAATATTTACTTGCAGAAATGACATGTCCTCGAAACTGGATTCAGCGCAGATGCAGCTGTTATTTCATCAGTTCTGATAAAAAATCATGGACAAATGCTTTGGTATGTTGAAAATTAAAGAAACAAAAAATATTCTCTTGATGACATATATTATTAGTTAATAAAATCTGTAAAAAGATCGGCTGAGATTTTGAAGTCGTAATTCTATACTATAAATTTATGCAATACCAAAAAAAGCATCTTTTTTAATATGTTTTATATAAAATTGTCGCAGAGCTAAAGGCAGTTGCTTTAAAGTCAAATGGAACAGCTGAAAGGCTACCTTGTCGTTCAGTATCAATCGCCATTGCAATGATTTCCTCGTACAGTAAAGAGATATCTACCACTGCAAATATTTTAGCAGACCTTTGTGAAACTGCTGCCATTAGTTTGTTTCGAGTAGTTATAAAGTCATGTGACTCTCAATAGCAGTGATCGAAGTACCTTTAGAGAAGGTAATCTCAGTCTATACGGAGAGATTTATTCATATAGCTCAACAGTGTTTAATAGTGGTTGCCGAGGACTGAAAAATAAAATGTAGTTAAACCCTAAAATTCACCAATGTTTACAGAAGGCATGTAGAGAAAAAGGCGGAGAACTTGTTGAGGTTAACGATGTCATAGAACACAACTTCTTGATGTCAAAGATCCCGCCTTTGAATTACGATAAAGGTAAGCATAAATGTTTCTACGACTAACAATAACGGGTTAAAAACATTGGACTCATACTCAACTATTATATACCTTATCTAACAGTCAAATACCCGTATGAGTTGCAGAACAAATTAGTTAAGTTAGATTTCCTTACTGACTTAGTGCCGAACTTGAGACCATTAAAATACGTGTAGTGTTGTGCTCAGTATTGTAATATATTGTTGTTAGACAAGTTTCTGTACTGATAACGCTCCTGTCGTGCGAAGTTTACAATAATTGACACCATATCAGCATAAGATGCTTGTTAATATTTACCGGCGCATTTATTCAAAGACATAATTTTACATTTGGATTACCTTCTATGGGCTGAGATTCTAGCTGTGTTTAAGATACATAAAATTATGAGATATAGTCGTCCTGCATTATGTGGATTCGATTCTTTAATCAGGTGCTTGTTTCATTACTGATATAAATTTAAAAGAAGGCAAACATTTCTTTTATTTTCAGCTGCAGCAGGGTTTTGGATCGGTCTGACAGACAAGGAAAGAAATGACACATTTGTCTGGATATCATCTGGGCAGATTCCTACTTTTACCTTGTGGATTCCTGGCCAACCAACCCATGTTTCGAAATTATTTTACGAAGATTGTGCGTATTATTACAGGGACGTATGGAACGATATATGGTGTGGAAATGAACTGCACTACATCTGCGAACGTACACTTCAAGGTTTGTGTTAAAACATGTTTACGTGATACATTATTGGTTAAGATTTATGTGTTTTTTAGCCAAGCCCCCCTTTTATATGAAATACCGTTGAAAAAAATACAATACAAAACATATATATCTTGTGTATCATTTTTTTCAGTTGACGTGTAATTTTGCAGAAAAACGATGGAAGAAGAATATAGAATTTATCAGTCAAGTCAATATAGAAACTACACTTGGACCGTTATATTCAATTCTGCTTATTGTTTTAATATATGAAGCAAAAGTTAAATCTTACTGTTAATGGTATTACGAAAAAAAAGACATAAGACAATGCTGTGAACTTTGTTATTAACCCTTTGTTCATCAAGTGTTTAGTTATTACACAATATATTGTGTCTTGCAAAATGTAAAAGGCAAATTATTACATGTGTATGAGAAGAAATTAACACAGATTTTTTATGACTTCTTAGAGAGGTTGAGATATTTTGTACGGTTTAACAGCATCTGTAGAACACGGAACACGTATTTATTTTAGCTAGGACAAATATTTTGCGATTGATAGCTTCTTGAACATATGCAAAAACATTTGATAGCTAAGTTTACTAATTACAGATTATAATCGGTCGGAATATGTAAACGGAAAGTTCGGAAATTTACTTATTAGATTTTGTCTTAAATTGTTTGAAAGTTAATGATTAATTTATCTTTTTCACTGCTGAAAATAACGCTGTACACAAAAAAGTCTATAAAGATAATTGACTTGAACACTATCCTTTCCTGAGAACTCTAAAACAAAGATGTACTTAACACATTGTTGCGTATTTTTTTTAGTTATTTATTGTTTTTGTTTGTTTTGTTTTCAAGACATTATAGCACAGTTTATAAGCTCATATATAGCAAAGTTTATTAATTGATATATAGCACAGTCTGTTAGCTTATATAGAATGCAAAGTATAAGCTCATATATAGCACTGTCTATTAATTGATATATAGCACAGTCTGTTAGCTTATATATAGCGCAGAGTATAAGCTCATATATAGCACTGTCTATTAGCTTATATATAGCGCAGAGTATAAGCTCATATATAGCACTGTCTATTAGCTCATATATAGCGCAGAGTATAAGCTCATATATAGCGCAGAATATAAGCTCATATATAGCACAGGCTATTAGCTCATACATAGCGCATTCTGTTACCTCATATATAGATCGGCCTATTACCTCATATGTAGATCAGTCTATTACCTTTTGTAGAGCACAGTGTATTACCTTATATAGAGAGAGATCAGCCTGTTAACCTACGTATAGATCAGTCTATTAGCTCACATGTGGATCAGCCCTTTACCTTAAATATAGATCAGTCTCTTAGCTCATATATAGATCGGCCTATTACCTCATATGTAGAGCAGTCTATTACCTTTTGTATAGCACAGTGTTTTACCTTATAAAGAGAGAGATCAGCCTATTAACCTACGTATAGATCAGTCTATTAGCTCACATGTGGATCAGCCTATTACCTTGTATCTAGATCAGTCTATTAGCACACATATAGATTCGCGTATTGCCTTAAGTATAAATCAGTCTATTAGCTCATATATAAATCAGCCTATTACTTTATCAATAGACCAATCTATTAGCTCATAAATAAAGCTCCAACTCTTATTGGTACAGTAGGTTGTTTGACACAACTGATCTAACATATATAGGACAGCCTATTAGTTTATATATAGATCAAGTTATTAGCTTAGCAAGAGGAGTGCGACGTTTCACGGATACTACTTTGCAGGTGACGATTTGGTCGCAGAGAATTTGCCATGCACATTGATGTGAGAAGTTCTATTTGCTTGTGGAGAACAGTTCAGATCTGCTAAATCGTCTGACATGCCGCTGTTACTGAACTAAAAGTCTGTTCAACGTTTGACTTTAGCAACATCACACGAGCAATAAATGAGCAGAAAGTGATGCTTTGCACTACTATAACAGTATAGAACTCGATCGTGCTATATATAATGCTGCATTGCTTCTTAAAAGCATACAAGAACAATTGTAATGTCGCATATGTTATATGTTGTAACAACCGTAAGCATTAAGTATGTATGTAGGTAGGTAGGTATATAGGTATGTATGTATATATGTATATGTCTGTCTTCTGTCTGTCTGTATGTCCGTACGTATGTATGTGTTTGTGTGTATTATATAAAAAAGTTAACTTCTGATGTTTGTTTTGTTACCGATATGACAATTTTTGAAGATGATTTGTATTAAAATTATAATTATGTTATTACGGAAAAAGGAGAGCAATTTATTAGAAAAAAAAAACGGAGGAAGTGCCTATTTAATATTTATGAATATACAAGAAAGGTCTTTTTATTGAAATTATTTATTTGGAAACAATTTATATGAGCGTTTAAGATGGTTATCCTTTATAAAAACTGAACTGAACTTACAATCAAACACTATGAACTATACTTGAATGAACGAACAATTATTTGAGAGAGAATTTTAAATATAGTTACATGATTATTGTGTGCCTGCGTATATGTGATTCCGTAAAAACAGCAACCCCAAAACCTAATCTTTAACTTTGATTTGTAGGGGGTTATGTAATTTATTTACTACATGATGTTATTTTTACCACGTAATGTAATACGTATTAGATTTCTCTTAGTACGTTTTCGAAAGTATAATGAGTCTACATAACAGACATGCATACCATCCTGTTTCTAACAAAATTTAGAACAGGACATATGTTTGTTTTTCTTTTTTGACTTTTTCAGGTAAGACATATTCTTTTATAATATCAGCAGTTTATTAAAGATTAGGTTTTGGGCGAAAATTCTGTTTTCATTTTTCTAAAAATATATATTGTGTTTGAATGAAATCAATAAGTAACTTTACAGAAACATTCATTTTAACTTTTAGCTAAAGAAAAGATCATGAAACATTTATTTGACTTGGGTAGCATTAGATTCAATGATGATATTAAGCATTAAATGTTGTGTAATAATGATTTATTAGGACGAAATAATATGAAATTTTAAGCTTGACATCTATTCGTTTCTTTAATGGTTTGTTTCAGAATTGTTTCAGAATTAAAACATCGAAAACAGTGTATTTTCATTCTTCTTTTCAAGCTCACTTTCCCCCGTTAGATATTAGTTACAACTTTAGGACCTTATCATGGCCGCAATCGGGAGAGCTTATTTCAAGCTTTCAAAAATGTATTCAGTAGTAAGCCATTATTACATTATTTAGATTTCAACAAAAGTTTTTATACAAGTTGTTGATACATCTTTAAATGGTACAGGTGATAAATTTTTAACGTAACATTAAGCCAGAAAATTACGAGTTATTCAGTACGGCGGGATGAATGTAAAGTATTCTGAGAAAATATATATTCTGTGCCTTAGTCTTGCACATGTTGTAACACAATATAGACGTTATATATGTGAATATCTTGTTCCTGGCTTGTCCCTCGGTTCGTCGTAATAAGTTAGTAGATTTTCATATATTTTGGGCTCGCAAAGTGTGTAGGTCATAGAATTTTAATGAAAGAAAATAAGTAAATGTGTATTGGTATCCTACGGCTAGAATAACGATTCCCGAGAAAAAAAAACAAATTCTGTATTGCTTTATACCTACAAACCACTATCATTATCTTGAATCTATACAATTTATTAGTATCGACTGTATTCCACATTCCTGTCGTAAACTTAAGAAATAATTTTGCAATTATGTATGTTTGTTTGTTTTGGGTTTAACGCTGTATTTCAACAGTATTTAGGCTATGTAACGACGGGAAGTTAACCAAATCAGTGTTCCTGGATTCTGTACAAACCTATTTTCCACAAGTAATTGCCAACTTCCCAACTTGAGTCAGAGGTGAAGGATGAACGATTTCAGACATAATGTCTTTTTATCGAATCGTCACGGAGAATATACGCCCCGTTTGGGGATCGAACTCAATACTCCGCGATCGGAAGATCTGCGCGCTCTCTCTGTCTCTCTGAGATAAGCAGGCGGGCTAATTTGGTAAATAGGTTGGTACTAACAAGCGATATGTAAATAAAATGAAAATCATAACCTCGCTTTTACGGGAGATATGAGGTATATTTACATAAAACTATGAAATTTCCCTTTTCTAACGATGCTGCTTTCAAGTTGAGCAAAGAAGATACTTTTCCTCACCCTGTTGCAGTTTAAGCGAAGGGAGACACTTTGTTAAACGATGAACTTCATTGTCCTAATTATCTGAAAAGAAGAGAAGTTATACCGGGTAGAAAATCCCAGAGTCTTCCACCTGTTTCGTCAGACACAATCAAAGAGGAAAGCGTAGCGTCCAACTGTAAAAGGGCTGAAACCAAACATGCGATGTGTCACAAAACACTTGGGTCATAACATCTTTTATCAAAACGTTTAATAATTTTACTAAATACAATCTGAAAATTGCCATGACTCAAAATCTTATAAAGTTTGTAAACCACATCCCCATAAAAAGCGGGGTTTGATATACCTTCTCGTAGAAGTGTCTTTAAATTACTATTATATTTTAAAACACAATCTGAATTACGATAGTAAAATTTAGCAAAATATTTACATAATTTGCAATAACGGTAGCCTTGCTGAAGAAGTTTATTTGTAATAAGTTGATAACATTCACTGAAATCCTAAACATAACTAACGAATTAATTGAGAAGTATATATCCCATAAGATGTTGCCTGGGGAACATCTCCATCCGAATGAGGGAAACTTACAATACTAACATTAAAATCATCCCGCTTGTCATATATTTTTGCATGTATAACATTTTCATAAATAGAGAGACGTAAATCTAGAAATGAAGCCGTAGTATCCGAATTGTTATTTCTTAAAATGGAGCTTCCGAGGATAAAGAGTATCCACCAAGTGAGCAAAAACACGGATTATCCATATTAACTTTTCATCTATTACTTTTAGTAAACGCTTTAGCTTTAATATTGCTCTAACAATGGATTATGATTGTTTCGTATTTAATATTTCGCTTGTACAAGATGCTAAAGAGAAATGTACCTTTCTCAGAGATCGAACTTATGGCCTCCTACTGTTTGCAAATATTGTGATGTACCCACTAAGCCAAGTGTTTATTGTTTCTTGCTTAGCGGTCAAGCATCCAGTATAAGCTGAAACGGTATCAATATAAGTAAATCATCCATTACAGAACACTACTCGGGTTTTGTAGTCCCTAATTTTAAATCACTGCTAGCCATATCTATACTGCATTTATCAAGCAAAATGAAAAGAAAAATTAAATTTCTTTAGAAACACAGAGCTTATCTATCGCAACAAGAACCACACAGGGTAAATGGAAGGCAGTAAGACGTCAATCATCAAGGCACACGTTTCTAAGCTTTTCTTTGAATTATCCAAGACGATGTTATCGGCATAATAATTCAAAAAGAATCTAACAATTGGTTTCTGTTTTCCCTTTTAAAGGAACTTAGACGAATACCAGACGAAAGAATTTGAAAACATGACTGCACACAGAGCTTCTTAGGAAGAGTTTCAACGTGTTTGTGTGGGCAAACTGATCAGATACATTTCAAATCTGTTTGCTAGGTATATTCTCAATAACGGACATGCTGCAATCTGGTCCATGTGCTATAAATTACGCACCCACAGTTTCGGTGAAATTTTTCAACGTGTTCATTTCCACCAAGTTTGACATAGAATGTATATAATATAATAATGAATAATGATATAGTGGATGAAAATACAAGATAGATATTGGTAAAAATGTAAGAAGAATGAAATCTTCTGCATTGTTTCAAAAACGTTGCAATGGTTTACTTTCTTTTACATAATATGTTATTTTTAAGAATATCTTGCAAAAACCTTATGTCAGTAAGTTTGTATTAATAGCTGCTTACAGAGTACCCAATTTTAAGGATTTACGAGAGAAATTGTTTTTCACATAAGATGTGTGTGTTAGTCCCCTTTGAGTGTTGAGTGAAGAGAATACAGTAAAAATCAAATTCAGATAGGGAATATTAGGGAGTTACACATACCATTACCTCTTATCAACAGACATATTCAACATAGACTGCTGTTATATTGTCTAGTTGTCTTCTATATTTTCAAAGGATTCTTTTATGAATTTAATACAATTTACTCAACAACAATCCTATAAACCTGATGGCGCCCGTAAAATACGCCCTGTACTTGTATTCAGTGTATCATTTTGTCATTTGGTAGCATGGCTTCTTATTTTATTTGATAACAGAGTTCGACTTCAGTCGGTGTCTGGGCAATATGATTTTATAACCAAACATAAATAGGCTCAATTAAACAGGGTATGCTGTGATGCCAAGGTTTAATCATGTCAAAATTATGGTTTGGGGAAATGATATTCAAGATAAATATGAGATAACACCTGTTATAATTTCCTTTTAACTTTCCGATGCTCTTGAAATCTTTAACAGGTGTTGATCTGCCGAGAGAAGACTATTCCTAAACCATACTTAGGCAGGCAGGAAGGATTCAGTTAGTACAGGAATTCTTCTTTTTCTGTTTTTAACAATAATATGTTCATCTAGGAAGGGCATGCTCCATTTCCTAGCATAAAGCAATTAGTCAGAAGTAGACATAGGTGACAGGTTGACATGCCATGACCTGAAATAAAATCTTCACTGTATAAATAGGCTGCTGTCTTTTCTGAGTCTATATAACATACTTTACTTCGGGCATATCATTTTGATATAATAATTTCCTTTGTCATTACATTTCCTCAAATAAATTAAGTGTAGGTAGTTGTTCTGCTCTGCATGTTCGGGTAAAAGAAGATTCTAGTTTAGAATTTGATTAAAGCCTGTTTTTCTTAACTTCAAAATATACTTAGAACATTCAGGAAATTCGTCAAATATTCAGGAAATTCGTCAAATAAAAATATTGGTTGTGTGTTTGCTTGACATTTTGGCAGCTTGCCTTGAAACATTTGGACCTTACACAGATTTTCATAATGGTAGTCTATTGGAAAATCACATTTTTGATAACATTTTCGCGAAAAGAAATTTCTCTGCAATGTAGATTTTTATTAACTTTCTCACAGTCGTAAATAAACATATGCTGTATAATATGGTGAAATAAAACGTAAAGGTACGTTTTCTTATTTTTGAGTTATTTTCCTATGAATAATGTGGTCCGCACATTTCAAGCTGATTTGCCAGACATCATTTGGAATTATTTAACGTATCAAACTTTCAGATATCATATTTTATCTTTAGAAAGATAGTAAAGTTGCCATTTTAATAAATTTACTCGTAGGTGGCCATTAATTCCTAAAATGATTTTCATTTCCGGATTTATTCTAAGTTATCCGGATTATGCTATTACTTCCAGTTTCTCAATCGTGAAGATGTACCTTGAAAATACAAAAAAAAATCAACGTTAGTTTTATACCGCCTCTTACAGTGTCATCATGTAATTACTAGAAGCAGTTCGAGTCTCTGGTTGCCCTCGATTATGCTATTTACAAAAAAAACGGGCAGTTGCAGCTTTCAATTTCCTGTCTGACCGGAGGGTGAGAGTTTGACGAGTGAAGAAAAAAGGTCAGCACCAGTAAGTTTTGAATCTTCGTTAGATCTGAGTATTGCTGGAAGGGCTATAAGTATCGGTGTAGGTGTAACGACTGGTACGTACAGCAAGGCCATTTGAATCTGTCAAACAAAACAACAAAATGACAAGTATCCAGACACAACAAATGCCAAATGAAAGAGGAAGAAATATGTGTAGCCGACGCACTTCAGGACTTAGAGACACCTTTATAAACAATTGATAAAATGAACATGATGCAGAGAATGGGGAGTTTGGAAGTAATTTGCGTGGATTTCTTGCAAATGGTCCTGCACGGAGAGCTACACACGGAGGGCCGAGGATTTGGTATAAGTCACACTTATAGATAAACCATTTTTGGCATTTTTTGTTTGGTCTGTAAATTTTAATGCATGGATGTATATTCAAATAACTTGCCTTAAGTATTCATCATTCATCAGACAAGAGACACCCAAATTAATTTTCATTTTTTGTTGGTACATGAAGTTAATTCCCTTTCATTTCATAGAATACAATACGTGTATTTTGTATCAGTTTTCCCGCTAATTTAAGCAGGTAATTATGGTTGGTATTGAGAGATATAAAATCAGTTAGAAATGGTAGATTTCCTAAATGCTAACCAAGGCACAAATTGTAACTTTATTGTATATAAAGGGTAAATACTGCATTATTATGATTATGGTACATTAGGTTGATATGCAGTGCAGCTCTGCATTGACTAGCACTGGTATTAATTTCCACTAGTCAGTATTTAGAAACCACTTTCATCATTACCATTTAAATGTTATGCATTATATTTGTTTATTAATTAATTTCCGTTAATGTGATAAAATATTCCATTCCATTTTGTATCGTTTTTTTCTGACAAGTTTAGAAATAAATCACATTAAGTCTTAAAAATACAGATTTCCAAACAACATACATAACATAAATTATTTTATATATAGTTTATGATTTAAAAACACTTACATATGTAGATCCTCTTTCTTTGAAGATGTTGTATTGATATGCCGCACTGGACGTCAGCAACTCTGTTACAGTTTCTTGCTACCATACAATAGTATTGTTTTGCCAAATTGTTTTATTTTCCCAATAATTAAATGAATATGCTTATTGCAGTTCAATATTGTTGACTAGAATAACTGACTTTTATCAAGAGCTGGAGCACAGGAGTAGTATATTACCATGTCTGACACACCCAATGTCCTGTACATTTTGAACAATACATGTATATTTAGTACAGTACATGAAGACAAGTCTCTTTGATAATGTGACAGTTAACCACAATTATCGTTATGTGAATTATTAAAATAGAAAATTAAAAAAACTGTTCGGTCTGAAAATGTTTTACTTACTACATAGAGCAAGTTTAGAAGTACACGTGTTATATACGAAGGAGAAATCCTGAAACATGTGTTTAGAACCTTAATTTGGTGTATAGCAGTAAATTAATACTGAGAAGTTGGAAAAGAAAGGAAATAACATAATTAATAGGATCTAATACTATATAAATCATCTCTGCTTGTACGGACCACCATGAAACTAAATATAAAAGTGAAAATGCATATGGAAACTAGAGCAGAAGCTTTAGAACAATTGAGGACCAGAAAACATAATAGAATCTACATACAGTAAACTCTGACTTATTATAACTAATTGGGTTGTGAGTTCCTCCACTGAAATATACTCGGCGTCATTGAAACGTTACCTCTTATTCTAATATAACACGATCCGATTCATTTTCCTATTAAACAAAGAAGGCTGGAAACAGTGAATTATTAAACAAACATTTACTGTTCTGACGTCACAATTATTACGTCAAAAGGTGAAACGGCGTAGCGGCGTGCTGAAAAAGAAACCGATTGAAAATGGGCAAGTATTTAATGAATGCCAACAAGGATGTACTTTAAAGTCCTTGGTAACGTGTTAGAATCGAAATAATATATCTCATTTAGTGATTTGCTCTTGAATAAATCATTGTTTGTCGTTCAGATGCGTAGTATTATATCACTCGGGCTGCGCCCTCGTGATATAATTCCTTCACATCTGAACTCCAAACAGTGATTTATTCAGCGACAAATCACCGATGAGATATATTATTTCTTAAATATATACCTCCTTATTTTTTATACAATATCGACGTCACTTATTCATGGCCTGTGCGCGGTTTATTACTCATACACCCTGTCTGATCATTTCTGCTAACTCATTTCATGACTGTAAGGTGAGAACAGCCCATACGACGTGCAATCCCACGACATGAAAGTTCGGCGTCAATCATGCCAATGGCCTGATGGCGTTGATCGTGCCTTAAACGTGGCATTCTTAACAAAGATATTCTGGGTTTTTAACGTATTCCTTTTAGTCTGTCGACTAACTTTCAAGTGCGATGAATGATTTGCGATAGAATTTTCGTACATGTCGACATTGCTCGAAAAAGTTATTTCGCACGTGCGGCCCGTGCCTCAAATGGAGTTCATCGAATTTGACAAATCTTTACACCAGTGACGTCTGAGTTGCGTCAAAATATAGTCATGTTATGCTTTTAACACAGTCCAATGCGATTGTTAAAATATAAGGGCCATTATGGTGGTAACTTTTCAGTGTTGCTGAGTATACGAGGGCTGTTCAAAAATAACGTAGACTTTTGCTGTCAAATGTTGCATATTGTGTAAATAATAATGTGAAATATATCGTTGTAATTCGGAATCTTTCTGTAATTTGGTCATACATTTTTTGTAACATTTTTGCTGATAGGCGAAGCTCGTCGAACGTTTTTATTACCATAGCTACGCATAACCGGCGCAGTCGCTTTTTGATCTGTCGTGATTTGAATTCGATCGCTTATGTTCGCACTAATAATACACTTGTTTGACCAAAAATATCCCAAAGTGCAGCAACACGTCAGGGTGACATGCATCTAGAGTAAGGCGTGTTCCGATGTAGGAGGCGGAGGAAAACAACGTTTAAACAAAGTGAGTGTTACTGTTTATAATGCATGTAATGTCGTCATCGACTCGCACGGATACTAAGACAATATTATTGTTTAGTTACGGAGAATTTTGGCGAACAACAACTGAAATTCATAAACTAATGAAACAGATGCCACAACAATGTTCAGTCATCTGTGTCTTTATCTTCAAGTGGTACAAACGATTCTTAACTGGTCAAGAATTGCTTAAAGACAGCGAAGATGGAGGGAGAAAACTGCAAATGGATGTTAACGCCAATGTATGACACCATTTCTCACGTTGAGTAAACTGTCCGAGATGCGTGTCATAAATGTTCATAAATTTTTAGTATTCTAACCAAACAAATTCTTATGGCTTAAATATTGGTCGAAAATTTATAAAATAAATTTACAAATATGAATTAATGCAAACTTAATAAAAGCATCACCATGAAAGCACGACGTCATTATGATCGTCGTGCGCCGGGTCCGTGTACGCGACTGTTTTCGAGGAGGCGTAACTCCTAAATGCATGGTCATAATTACGTCAAATATGCAGTGCAGTTAGTAGAAAGATTGCAAATCATGATGGTATATTTTTTGTTTTGCTCCATTAAAGTATACAAAAGCTAGAGAAAAAGTCTACGTTATTTTCGAAGAGCCCTCGTATGTGGTATGATAAATGGGATGGGTAATTGTGAGATTGATGAAACTGACACCACATATTTTCCTGCAGGCTCACTTATAATAATAGATAATTCTTATTGACCACTGACCCTCTACAGAAATATAGGGATCGCCATGTGACCTTCTCTTAACCAATGAATATATAGAGGATATTTGTTTGTTTTAGTGTAAGATCGAAATATATTTCACCGAGTGAACACTATAATGCAATTTTTTCACGAGTGGCGCAGCCACGAGTGAAAATGTCATTTATGGTGTTCATGAGTGAAATATATTTCGATCTTACACTGAAACAAACAAAATTTCTATTTATTTTATGCATTTTTAATGTTTTCAACCAAATCATATTCAGTTTGTCCGCGCAACGTCACGTGCATCGCACCATAACGTCATAATGTCGTGACGTCAGGCTGTCTTTGTAGAAAAACTATAAATAGTTCTGTTATGTTTCCTGATTTCTTTTACTTTTTATTATGATAAAATGTAAATATTTATGATCCTTTTATTATTTCGATACATCTTTACGTTTACTGAAGAAATTTTTGCAGGAAAATTCCTATCATTTATAATTCATATCAATTCGCATTCAAATGTAGTTCCGTACCAGTGAAAAATAAAAATGATATTTTCACTGTTTGAAACAGTGAAAACATCAATTTTATTTCACTGATAAATTTCAGTATTTCACAGAAGAGTATAAAATAAATTAGAATCTTGTTGGAGGAAAAACAAGAAAGCTCTAAGAGCATGACAATTTTTGAAATAAGTCAAAAGAATGTCTGCTAGTACTTTTGGTGGCCAACAATGTTCACAAAGATTCCAATATATTCGAGTAGGCCCCTAACTGTGTTTATTCTATTGTACATATGCCTAATAACAAATACAATAAAATATTATTAAACTTAAAACTGATTTTCTGGAGTAAATATCAATAAAGTAAACATTCGTGGAGAAGAATTGTCAACTGTATAAAGTATTCATATTTATTTATACCTGCCTTACAACATGTAAATGCTGTCTTATGTTATTTACTTAATCTTTCCCTGTGTGATTCTAAGACTTAAATCAGAGAGATTAAAAACTGATGATTTCAAGGCTATTGACAATTCAGTCTTTGATATTGTGAATGAGATATTAAATACTTCACATGCTTTATAGTTAACGTATCAATATAAGTTATTATTGAATCATCCATTCTATTGTAGTGCAATATAGCTAGACGCCTGCTGTAATTGTACAATAGCCTAACAATGTTTGAATACATTCACCCAGCATGTAAAATAGAAAAATGTAAAAACCACAAGTCTGCCAACATGACATAAACGAAACACTAACATTTCTCCGGTCCAGGTCATCTTAAACGTCTAGTTAAGATCAATGCTAATTTATGAGGCAAGAATTTAACAGAGATTATAAAAGTTAAAATGTATGGTTATATTTTAATAGTCATGTAAAATGCTGATATGTTGACAAAGCATCTGAACCGATGCCATTATCTACAATGTTCAGATAGGACGGAAATGATTTAATAAATGAATTTAAAAGACTGCTATTTCTTGTTAGAACTGCTATATACTTAAATGTCTACGTCCCCGCGAGGGGTTTGACATTAATGGAAGATAGATATGTAGATTTGCGCTCCCGAATTCAAGACAGCGTAGTTTAAGTTATCCGTCTCAAACAATACAAAGACCTATACTGTGGCCTCAATCTAAATGACCTAGCCATGTTTAGCTTGTTATTACAACCCGACAACGGGCGGAACATCCCGCATTGACTAGATTTTCAGAAATACTATAGAGTCATTTATTACAAGACATCGGTGGCCAATCTAAACATACTATACATACATGTAATGTCCTAACCGTACAATCAGCATATCATCTCAAACTGTTAATTTATTACAGCAAGCAGAAAATACCAACCAGTTTTGATGGGGATATGATGAGTACTGATGAATGTACGGCACAATAAAATCTGGACGATAACAAGCATTATCCATGTTAACTATATTCTAATTGCAACTGTCTTTCAAAAACTGTAGTGCCATGTTTACATTATTCCCTTGTTTTTTCCCTTTCCTTATATAATAAAATCTGTAAAAAAAAAGATATTTAGGAAACATGGAATACAACCAAGCACAATAATAGCATACTCTGTTTAAATGAGTCTGTTCATGAGAGGTACTGAAATGTGCAACACCTCCGACAAAGCCTACGTGCCCTTCAAGTTGTTATAAATAGTTTGTTCTTCGTATATTTTTAAACTTTTATTTTGCCTTTGAAAAATTAGTTACAGTTAGACAAAAAGGCTTTAAAAGATTTCAGCAATATTTAAATAGGTAAATAATTATTGTAACGCACTTGTGTATATACAGATAGTAACCTTTAGTTGGTGATTGCGTGATTCCGATACAGTTTAACTGTTACATTTAGACCAAAAAGAATCATACATATACACAAAACGTAAGATGTAGTTTAAGTGTGTCCATTTGTGTACAGTTTTTCATTTTGTCATGATAATCTTTTAATCTTTTATTTTATATTAATCACGCAATGGGTAATATCAAAATAAACAACGATACGTGTCATGCGAACGTTATCTACCTGTTTGCCGCAGTTAAGATTTACATTTCGTAGAAGACCGAGTACAATTTACTTCCTTGTGAATAAAGGGTAAATGGCTTTGTTGGATAAACTTATATAGTAAAAATGGTGAGTTTCTACTTATGAATTATGATAACACAATTGCTGAGAGAAACATTGTTTTACTTCCTATCATAAGTGTTAATTAATTGTTCATATTATAAGGAGGAATGAAAACGAAAGTTGAGACATTGGAGTATATGTTTACCAAAAGGGAATGAGACTTCGAATAAACTATTTTTCTTCCGACAGTCTAATAGAGAAGAATAGGCTACTGTCTTTTGATATCAGTGGTATCAGGTCGAGATTGATTTGGGCTGGAAGGGGTAAGGTTTACCGAACCCCTCCCACCCATATCTACCGAGCCTGATAACATTGGTATCAAAAGACAGTTGGCGGTTATTCTATTTATCATGAAACTCATATAATCTGTCTAGAACAACTTATGTCCTCATCTCTTATTTCGTACAAATTGACTTCTGAAGCAAAAAAAAATGTATAAATTTGGATTTGAAAATTCATCCACTCCTGAAACATGTGAACGAAACAATACGGTAGCCATATTGAATACAACTTACACAAAGATTATTGACTTTCTGATATTCTTATAAAAAAACTAACGATAAAGTAAAAACTTACAGGCACAAGAGCTGAAAATTTCACTTCCAATTCAGCTGTACTTAAGCTTATATACCAAAATATAATTTTCAAAAAATTGAGGTATATAATTTATTATACTATTCTAGCAGTAGCCGCCACTCGTCCTATTGACGATTTTGGAATTGTACACCACAATAAGCTAACTACCTGTATAGAAAACAATGAATGAAATATATTTGTGTACAATATACTTTTTTCTCTAAAGGCATCATCAAAACTACTTGTTGCTGCTATCGACTTTGGTACAACATTTTCTGGGTGGGCGTTTTCTTTCAAAAACGATTTTAAGACTGATCCCACGAAAGCGTCAGTAAAACAATGGCACTCCGGCTCTGGCACCCTGACTACAGAGAAAACACCGACTGTGGCATTGATCAATCCAGATGGGAAGACACTTAGAGCCTTTGGATACGATGCTGAAAATGAATACAAGGATTTGGCTGCTGAAGAAGAACATGGAAAGTACTACTACTTTCAAAGATTTAAAATGCTGCTTCACAAGAAACTAGGAGAGGTATTCAGTAATAAACTGTTGGAGCAATCAGAACCGATACGGGATTTTCCCCAAGTTGCCCATAACACATAAACAGTATAAATTTGAAAGTAATTATAATACATTCAAATTATGTTGGTCATGATGGTTTTATAAATAATATTTATTAACATCTACATGCTTCAGTTATATGTTAGGATACAACAGAACAAGTATATACCATGGTAAGAGATAAGATTTTAACGACCTCTGTCAATCTGATTTCCTTGTATTATTCCAGAAACTTGACCGTACTGTTACACTTGAGGACGCATTGGGGCGTTCACTTCTGGCTTTGGACGTTTTCTCACTATCAATAAAATACTTAATTGAAGATATGATGAAAGTTGTAAATGACAGACTAGCTGGGACAATTGGTAGTGAAGAGATATTGTGGGTGATAACGGTTCCTGCAATATGGACTGATGGGGCCAAGCAATTCATGAGAGAGGCAGCTGTGAAGGTATTAGTTAAAGATTGTATTTACACAATGATTACGTACGTAAATTGCTAGAGTTAATCACAGTTTCGTATTTTATATTTGATAGCTAGTATAAACCGGAACGTTTTGACTACTGCTTACAACTGTTGCTTTAATTTCTTTTTGATATATTGACAGCAACTTTGTCAATGAAACACATGTTTTTTTATAGTTTAATGCTAACAACAACCTTCTTGTGAAAACTGTAAACACGTGAATATATTATTGAGTCCACATTTTCCTACGTGAAGCTTTTTAGTTATATATATATACATATTACAGGCTGGTATTAAAACAGAGAATCTCATTATCGCTCTTGAACCCGAGGCTGCTTCAGTGTTTTGCCGGCATCTTTCCATAGACACAACTGTTGACAATAAGGAAGTTCCATTAGCGATATTTCCTGATGGCACAAAGTACATTGTGCTTGATGCTGGAGGTAAAATCAATTAAATGTTTGTACATGTTTCAGATTAATTCAGAATGTCCTATGAAATTGTAGACATTGGGAATAACAAGGAAAATAACCGACATTAATTCGCGAGGTTTTTACAGTCATTTAACAGGACATTTAGGAAAACAATGAAATGTTTTTCAGCATTATGATTCTACATGATGTTAGCACATAGCGGCGTAACATCATTACTGTTAACCGCATATATCAATGTGTATCCTTTCACGCATACTCACGCGACATATATAACTCATAGGCACATTTAAAGTATTGCACAGTTATACAGCTTCAGCATCCTGTAATTTCTGATGTTTCTCGCATTTGCCTTTTGTCGGCGTCTGCGACGTCTTTTTTCTTGCATACCAGACAGGGATTTCCGGTATTTTTACCGGTGCTGGAAAAATCCATCTTACTACTCTCTTGCTGTAAATGACTGAATAAAAATCCAATATCTTGACAGTTCCTCTTTGTTCCTGATAGTATATTTTCCGATTCAAAACACGTTATTTTTTCAAAAACTCATAACGTTTCGCTGCAACTGATAAAACAAAACCGGAACTAAACATTGTTATTTGTCTTTGAAACGTCATGACGTCTTTCCTGTTTACGGACGTTGGTATCCCGCGCTTTGTTTAAATACGCTGCTATAAGAAATAGTTCTAAATATAAAACCGTTCGATTGATTTTATTTTTATTATTACTTTTTGAAATCGGTATGCAAGAAAAATATTCTGTCACTGGTTATAGGTGCAGATGGGAATATCCGGCTCTCGGCAGGAGCCTCGTTACCGCCTAAACAGTTACCCTCGAGGCCGGAAATTCCCATCTGCACTTACAACCAGTGAAAGAATCATATAATCTACCGCATATTAAAATCATCGCATTCTTATTAATAATTTTCTGAGAGCTGTAACATATAGCCAGTGCATTTTAAAAAAGAATTACTAGCCTTATGTTCTCAAATGACCTATAAACCAAAACAAAAACACCAAGAAAAATAGGGGTCATGTATCTTCTGACAGAGATTTTTTCGTATGCTAGGTATCCTCCAAACTGACAGCTAAAATGTGGGTATGAACAGATGTGTAATAGGGTTTGTTTACATTTCTATAAATGCAAAACATTTCCTTGAAAATGCTACCAAAATGTCAAGTCCAAACTGAAAAAAACAACAGACTGGCTTATATGAAAATGTCACTTCAAGTGGGAAAAATTGAGAATTTTATCTTTCCGCCATTATCCGAAGTGCTGCTTGATTACTTATTTAGTACTAGATCTATTATACCTTTCAAGAGTATATGGAATTTCACACAGAAGCTGACGACTTATTGTTACCGAGGTCGTCATTTTTACATCATGTGTTTGATCACTCGAATGCAAAATGAAACAAATTATTTGAACTTTGGCAGCATTACTTCAGAATGGTTTACGCTAACGAATGTACGGAATTCTGACACTATGTGTTGTTGTAACAGTTTAAAGACGAATTATTGCGCCTTATGGTATGCTCACACGTATCGGACCTCAGTTAAAGCTGCGTCCTCGGTCAATATCATTTTACAGGTCCGTAACATATTAACCTCAACATAAGTCAATAACTGTATAATGAAAATAAGTTAGGACTCACCAAATTAAAAAGTTGTTCATCGGATTTGCCGCTCGTATATTTTCAGAAACTTACAAACATTTTTTTGGATTGCGCTCGCCTCACTGAAATAAATCAAGCCAAAATTTGTTGGTGCGCTACTTTTAACGGACGTAACAGAGTACAAATGCTTATAATTCCAGTCCCAGATTATTCTAAATTGGACTTAAATCACAATAAATACATTTCGTCTATAACATATCATGATACTTGTATTTAGTTGCATTACAGTATTTCCCTTTATGCAGTTACGCAATTTTCTTCGCATGTTTACCAAATTGAGTTGCCACAAAGTTCTTTGTTATTGGAATAAGATTTTGAATAGCAAACCAGACAAAAATTGTCATATATTGTACGATACCTCATATAAGCTTTATTGTGATAATGATCTTAAACTACCTTGGCTAAAGTTTGTTCATAATTTGTTGGACTCACTTGGTTTATCAAACAACTGGTAGAATAATACTGCGAACTCTCCTGTAATGTTTAAGAAAATTGTGAAAACTAGGCTCAAAGATCAATATATGCAATCTTGGCATAGATCTAGTAATATTTAAAATTCCAGTAAATGTTTGAATTATAGAATGTTTAAAGATAATTTTGTTTTTGAAAAAATACTTAGACATTCTACCACATAATTTAGCCAAAACGTTGTTTCGTTACAGATGCGTTAATCATAAACTCCCAGTTAAAAAGGGTAGATTTTACAATATCCCAATGGAACAAAGAACTTGTAATCTTTGTAGATACTAATTCATTAGATGATGAATTTCACTTTTTGTTTTGTTGTGACTATTTCAAGCAAGAAAGAAAAAAATACATTTCGACAGATTTTGTTACCAATCCAAATCAAGTTATCAATGTTAATGAATAATACTGAAAGTGACATACTTGTTAAGCTAGCAGTTTTTTGTATACACATTATGAAAAAATTCTAATTAGCTCTTTTCAAAATTTTCAACAAGGACTATATTTAACTCAAAAACTGTTGTTAAGTTGGCTCAGATGTCTATGTTTATTGTATATGTTTCTATGATCTCTTAGTTTGACATGTCTTGCCATTTGTGTTAATTGTTATGCTGTTTTGGGCCCGATGCCTCTAAGAGGACAAGGCTTTCAATAAAATCTGAATCTGAAAAATCGGATTAATATTTCATTGAAAATTGAATGAAAACACACACTAATTTATTTGATAACATCAGTCTACATAATTTGGTATGGGTAAATTTGGTACTGATGCATTTCGTTTTTCTGTTTTCTGTTATGATCAGCATTTGTATACGAAAGTGGGTGGGGTAAGAAATTTACATTATGATTTGTGTTCAGACCAATTTAGATCTTCAATTTTTCCAGTCCTCGTGTAAAACAAGTGAATGAAGTATTGCCATGCAATACAAAGTCCCCTACTGGAAGGCACCTAATTTTCTCTACTGCAGAATAACATAATAAACTGATATCTGTCAATGATGTATAAACAATATTGTACTATATATACAATATAATATAACAAAGCACTTGGATTAAAATTTGCATATATAAAAACGTACAGTTGTTTTCATTTGGATTTTTTTTGGCCTATTATACAAAAAGTTATCATAAAAGTTATTTATAGTAACAACAAAGTGAAATTAATCCTAAAAAAAAAAAAAAAAAAAAAATCTTTACCAGGTAGAGACAGATCAAAATACACCTAAATATTGGATGTAACATGCATGTTGTGCCACAGAAAAGTGGTCTCGATTTTTCCCTAAGGCCAGTAATTAAAAGGTTACAATGTAATCTATTTATAGTAACAACAAAGGGACGTAATTCTAAAAAAGTGTGACTCATGGTGGTGAACACTTGTGCCAAGTTACATCAAAATCTCTCCATGCATGAAGAAGAAATGCTCTGGACAAAGTCATTCTTGAATTTGAACTTTGACCTCTAAGTATGACCTTGACCTTAGACCTAGCGACCTGGTTCTGGCGCAAGACAATTTGTCTCATGGTGGTGAACATTTGTGCCAAGTTAAATTAAAATCCCTCCATGCATAAAGAAGAAATGCTCCAGACAAAGTCATTCTTGAATTAGACCTTTGACCTCTAAGTATGACCTTGACCTTTGAGCAAGGGCTCCGGGATTTGCGCATGACACGTTGTCTCATCATGGAGAACATCTGTGCCAAGTAATATTGAAATCCCTTAATGAATGACAGAGTTATGGACCGGACACGAAACAGATCCTGTTCATGCCATGTTAACATCTGACTACTAAGTGTGACCTTGACCTTTGAGCTAGGGGTCTGACAGTTGTGCATGACACATCGTCTTATTATGACGTACAATTTTGCCAATTGATATTAAAATCCCTTCATGGATGAGAGAGTTATGGACCGGACAGGAAAAAAGCCCTGTTGACCTTTGACCTCCAATTGTGACCTTGACCTTTGAGTTAGGGGTGCTGGTTTTGCGCATGACACGTCGTCACATCATGGGGAACATTTGTGTCAAGTAATAATAAAATCTCTTCATGGATGAAAGAGTTATGGACCGGACACGAAACAGTCCCTGTTCATGCCATGTTAACATTTGACTACTAAGTGTGACCTTGACCTTTGAGCTAGGGGTCTGAAAGTTGTGCATGACACATCGTCTTATTATGAGGTACAATTGTGCCAAGTGATATTAAAATCCCTTCATGGATGGGAGAGTTATGGACCGGACAGGAAAAAAGCCCTGTTGACCTTTGACCTCCAATTGTGACCTTGACCTTTAAGCTAGGGATCCGGGTTTTGCACATCGTCTCATCACGGGGAACATTTGTGCCAAGTAATAATAAAATCCCTTCATGGATAAAAGAGTTATGGACCGGACACGAAATTGCGGACGGACGGAATGACGGAATGACGGAAAAGTGCATTCCTATAGTCCCCAAAACTGGTTTTCAACCAGTAGGGGACTAATAATGTTAATGCACGTTAATCTCCATTTCAGACCTTAATTGAGACTTTATTTCAGCAAATTCAATCTGTTAAGAAAGTTTAAAGTTAGAATAGCAACAACCACCACTTTTTTTTTAGTTTTAATTACAAGATGAAAATTATGTTTTTGGACACTTGTATGAGTATGAATGACAAATCAATTGTTCTTTTGACCATAAAATTTAGTGATGAAAGATTTATATAGTGTTTTTATTTTTTTATATACAAGAAAGGAAGATTTCCCTAGTTTCATTAGAGAGATTACGCAGTGTATAATTTCCAATATGCACACTTTCCTGTCTTAAAAATCATACAGTATTTAAGATACCCTACATGCAACACAATAAGCTAGGTTTAAAAGTAAAATCAAGCATTCCAATTTTTTGTGGACACATTTTTTTCGGAAATTCTGAATCAAGTATTTGCAGGCATTATCTTTCCTGTGGTTATTGCTAGTTAGAACAAAAGCTGTCCGTTAAAGCATGCTCGACTTTTCTCAGTGCTTGACTCTGAATTAGAGCTTTGCCAGTAAAAGGGGCATAATAGTCAATAGCTTTGAAAGTAACAGAGATATTGGACGTTATATAAAACTTTAACAAAAACATTCTAAGTTAAAAGGAGCGTAACTCTGTCAAAATTCAAATCAGAGTTATGGGGATTGTTTCTCCTGGTGTAAACATTGACAGTAAATAACCATTTTAAGTTTCAAGTCAAATGCTCTAATAGTAACAGAGATATTTGACTTTATCAAAAACTTCGAAAACTTGAAAAGTCGAGCTAAATTTTCATAGCAGTAAACAGGTTAAATGCGTTCTTGTATATTACATATTTTCTAACAGCATTTTCAAATACATACATTATTACAAATTGTACTGTACATGCCAATGTTATTACCTTTTTTCACGAGTTTGCTTTGTTGTGCGCCTGCAGGTCAAAACGTACCCAAACCAAAATGTACCCATGTTTTCTCAATCCCTGGTGAATTATTTTAAGTAAAAGGGCTGTACATTCTATTTTAAGGTTTTTATTAGTTAATCGAGAGCCAAAACAAGACAAATATATTTCTTTGCTCTTCGCTCGCTCCTGGTTTTCTTAAAAACAAAAAAAATATTTAAATTATTTTTTCGCTCGCCGCCTCAATTTTTTCAGAAAAAAAAATCTGATGGACAACTTTTCTATTTGGTGTGGCCTTATATTTACTTTGTAATAAATGAAATATACATATTTGTAAAATGATTGTAATTGGACGACAATTTTATTCCAGGAGTCTAAAATTGATTGGGCCAACCCTCATATATCATACATAATTATGCGCCTTTTATGAGTTTGCAAATATAGTAAGGGTCAGTAGCGCATTGATTATTCAAATACGCTAAATGGCTAAAGAAATTAAATGGATGTCGGACATGATCTCGTAAGCTACACATTTTTCACAAACGTCAATGTAAAGTCGAAATGTTATGCTTAACACGAGCCATTATGACATTATGAATTCATGATTTTTTTGTGCTTGGATTCGTCAATAGTTAAACAGCAAACAAGTTATAAACATATTCTGCATATTTTTATTTTCTTCTATCTATCGGTATATGAACAAAGTCTCATGAAGACATCTCTTACACTTTATGAAAGAATCAAGCTTTGTGACTGAGGTGGCAAAACAGATAAAACAAAATAACGTGCATACCGGTATTTGCTTTAATTGTCCCCTACTGTTTGGAAACCAGTTTCGGGGACTATAGGAATGCGCGTTTCCGTCCGTCCGTCCGCAATTTCGTGTCCGGTTCATAACTCTGCCATCCATGAAGGGAATTTAATATTACTTGGCACAAATGTTCCCCATGATGAGACGACGTGTCATGCGCAAAAGCTGGACCTCTAGCTCAAAGGTCAATGTCATAATTGGAGGTCAAAGGTCAACAGGGCTTTTTCCCTGTCCGGTCCATAACTCTGCCATTCATGAAGGGATTTTGATATTACTTGGCACAAATGTACCTCATAATAAGACGATGTGTCATGCACTACTTTCAGACCACTTGCTCAAAAGTCAAGGTCACACTTGGCAGTCAAATGTTAACATGGCATGAACAGGATCTGTTTCGTATCCAGTCCATAACTCTGTCATTCATGAAGGGATTTTAATATCACTTGGCACAAATGTTCCCCATGATGAGACGACATGTCATGCACAAATATCGGACCCTGTGCTCAAAGGTCAAGGTCACAATTGGATGTCAAAGGTCAACAGGGCTATTTTCCTGTTCGGTCCATAACTCTGCCATCCATCAAGAAAAAACAGTATAACTTGGCATAAATGTTCCCCATGATGAGACGACATATCATGCACAACACCCAGAACCCTAGCTTAAAGGTCAAGGTCACACTTGGAGATCAAAAGTCAATAGGATTTTTTCCTGTCCGGTCTATAATTTTGTCATGCAAAACAGAATTTAAATATCAGTTTTCACAAATATTCTCCTGGATGAGACAACCTGTCATGTACAAAACCCGGGCCCTTAGCTGCAAGGTCAAGGTCACACATGGAAGTAAAAGGCCAAAAGGGCTTTTTTCCTTTCCAATCTGTAACTCAACAATCTTTAAAGGAATTTTAATATTACTTGGCACAAATGTTCACCACCTGAGACGGAGTGTCATGCACAAGAACCAGGTCCCTAGGTCTAAGGTCAAGGTCACCCTTAGAGGCCAAATGTCAGATACAAGAATGACTTTGTCCGGAGCATTTTTTCTTCATGCATGGTAGGATTTTGATGTAACTTGGCATAAATGTTCATCACCTTGAGACGGATTGTCATGCGCAGGCTTTTTTTCTTGTCCAGTCTGTAACTCAACAATCCTTAAAAGGATTTTAATATTACTTTGCACAAATGTTCACCACCTGAGACGGAGTGTCATGCACAAGAACCAGGTCCCTAGGTCTAAGGTCAAGGTCATAAATACAGGTCAAAGGTCAAATTCAAGAATGACTTTGGCCGGAGCATTTTTTCTTCATGCATTGAGATATTTTGATGTAACTTGGCACAAATATTCACCACCATGAGGCACCCTTGTGTTTAGAATTATTTCCCTTTGTTGTTACTATAAACAGATCATATTGTAATTTTTTTATTATTTGTCGTAGGGAAAAATCGAGACCACTTTTCTGTGGTACAACATGCAATTTACATCCAATTTTAGGTGTATTTTGACCTATCTCTGCCTGGTAGAGTTTCTTATGGACTTATATTATATAGAGTATTTTTAGTATTTATTTTCCTTTATTGTTACTATAAATAACTTATATGGTAACGTTTTTATAATCGGCCGAAAAATCCCATATGAAAACAACTATAGGTTTCTATATGCAAATTTTAATCCAGGTGTTTTGTTATAACATATTGTATATATAGTACAGTATTGTTTATATATCATTGACAGATATCAGGTCATTATGTTATACTGCAGTAGTGAAAATTAGGTGCATTCCAGTAGGGGACTTTGTATTGCATGGCAATACTTCATTCACATGTTTGATTCATAGATGAACCCTGTTATATGAAAAAAGTCATTTCTACATCATATTTCAATGACTATTCGCCATAGCAACCAGAATGTTTTACGTAGCATTAAAATTAGATGGCATGCATGTTCTCTCCTTAGTAAAGTTTTTAGTATACCTTATTTAGTTTTCTTTCTGGACCGACGGACTGACAAACTCCCCGCGCGATTACCTCCCTTTACGCAAGGGAAGATAACCGCTGCGAGGAGCTTGGCGGACTGACGGGAGGACAAACAGACGGAAGGGAACTGAGAAGGACTTCAAAATGGATTTTTATTGAGCTTAACTAGGCATTAACGAGTACAATGTAGATGCAAAGTCATCTGGATTAATGTTTTGATCTGCTCTGAACTTCTAAATTTTAACACATTGCGTGTTTAGCATTCAGTTGCATTTTGGCAGTGAGTATCTCCTTCAGCACACAATTATGGGAATGGTCTCTCTTCACTTAGTAAGATTAAAATCTTTAAATAATGAATTGAAACCTATAAGTTCGAGATATTCATACTCTTAGTTGCACGAAGGTTGCTTTATTCAAATGTACTGAAAAAAAAACTGTTAACACTTTTCGGATCTGGGCATATTATTTACAAGTAATTAGTTAACAAAATATTAGTATGTGGTTGATACTGAGTCTCTGAAATGATTTACAAAAATATCAACTTTTCAGGTGGTACGATAGATATAACTGTTCATGAGGTAGTTCCTGGTGGATTAAAGGAGGTCAGGTCAGCTAGTGGTGGTGGTTGGGGTGGAACAACAGTGGACAACGCGTTTAAAACACTCTTGACAGATATATTTGGTCAAGATATATACGAAAGATTCAAAAATGAAGACACTGAAGATTGGCTAGATCTTTGGCGAGATTTTGAGGTAAAGAAAAGAGGAATTTCCCTTGACAAAACAGCAAAAATAAGTATGAAATTTCCTATTTCGTTAATAAATATGTTTGAAGAAAGAAAAGAGCTAAAACTGTCAACAGCCATTGCATCAACAAAATATGCAGAAAATGTCACATTTTCAGGAGACAAATTGAAGTTTTCACCAAGCGTGTTCCAGAATTTGTTTAAAGAGTCAGTCAGTCTAACAACTGATCACCTGAAGACGCTGATGAAGGACACGAGCGTTAGAGCAATTCTGATGGTTGGGGGGTACTCGGAATCTCCCATGCTACAACATGCAGTAAAGATCACATTCAAAGACGTTGAAGTTGTTATACCGCTTGGAGCATCTTCTACAATACTTCGTGGGGCCTTGGTATACGGTCACAGTCCTCAGCTCGTAAAAGAAAGGATTTTAAAATACACGTATGGAGTTGGATGTTCAAGAAAATTCATTGCAGGAGTTCATGATCAAAAGAAATTAATTTGAACGGATAAAGGAGACCACTGCCTCGATTTATTTAGTAAATATGTTGAAAAGGGACAAACAGTTAGCATGGGCGAATGTTTTGAAGACATATTCTCACCACGAAATCGAGATCAGAGAAACATATACTGTCCGGTATATGCATCAGAGGCTGAAAGTCCGATGTATACTGATGCAGAAGATTGCACTTTAATTGGAGAAATTATTATACCGCTAGAAGATCATGACGTAGATCTTTCAAGAACTGTCAAGATATTACTAACATTTAGCGATACAGAAAATCAAGTTGAAGGAATTGACGAGAAATCAGGAAAGAAAACAAACGCATCACTAAATTTCTTAGGATAAGAAACCAGTAACAGATTTATTGTGTTACTTTGTATGGGACAGAGCCTGCGAATTGAAATATTCAGTATCAAGAAACCGAAATATGATTTTACTTTTCTACAGGAAATCTAATTGTACTGTTCTACAGGACTGAAACAGTTTGAAAAATGTCTTGCATGTGCCTAGTTTACGAAGTAAAACTAAAAAAAAAGACTTTGCGCATAGTAAAAACTCCTACAGTGTAGATCTGAATGAAACTTTCCACTTTTGTAAGTTTTCCTAAATTGTCTATCATCTGGTCAAATTAAATGGTTCGCATGTTTTGTGATTGTAGTGGATCTTAAAAGGATTAATATTCTTGTATGGTTACATATAAGGAACGATTCCTAAATATACAAATACAACCATTTTCCTTTTGTTAATTTTTGTGTGTACGTTGCATACGTTGTCAGAAAGAACAAGGAATAAAATAAGTCTAAAATGTCTTAAAAAATCATAATTCATTTATACGCTTTGATTACTCATTATTACAGTTTGACACTGTGATTGTCCCGGGTTTCAAGTAAAATATTTCATGGTCTTGCATCTCATTGGCAAGAACTCATCACAAACTGAAAATGATTTCTGATTAATAATTGAAAAACAAATATCTTTTTATCTGACATTGTATATTAAATGTTTCATCGGCATGAATTTCATTGTCATAAATTTTTAAATAGAGAACGGGCAATTGACTGAGTTGGCAAGGGACTTGCTTTACTTGCTATTTGCAATCTACTGTAATTCATCAAGGATTGTGTTAACATTGATAGTACCCAACGTAGTTCTAATATAGAAAGGACGTTTACAATGTTTTAATACAGTTGGTATTATGAGCATTGATAATCGACAAATGTACATTAGTGTACGTATCGTCATTTTATATATAATGTTAAAAAGTATTGTAATAAAACGAATACATGCAGACATTTAAAAATATTTTCAGTTTCTTGTGTTTAGTTACCGGTACCCAACTGTTGATTGACAAATTTTTTTTTTCTACCAATGTCTTACATAGCGAGTCACTATATATGTGATTTTACAAGCGTAAGTATTGTCATACCAAACCAATAGCGGGGGTATAGGTCTGCCGTTATCAGTATGTCATTCCGTCTGTCTGTCCGTCCGTCCGTTTGTGCGCCCTGTGTCGTACTTAAGTATTGAAGATTTGAAGTATTTGGATTAAACTTTGCAGAATTGTTAACTACTGCAGAGAAATGAAACTCTTCAAGTTCCAGTCAGATTGCTTGAGGAACATACTATGATCTTAAGTACTTAAGAATTTATAATATATGGTTTTACGTAGCAGATTATTGGTCAACGTTACTTAAAGAGAAAACAAAATTGGTTACTTAAATAAGAAATATGGTTTTCGCTTAATAACTTTAGTAAGAAATACGGTGTTGTGACCAAACTTGGTATATACCTTACTTGCATGGAAACTAAGGTTTAGGTTGATTGTATCATATCAAGGATATTGTTCTCAGAAATAGATAAACTTTCAGCTAAATAATTTCAGTTAGGAATTAACCCTTAATTAGTGGCCCGATTCACGAAGCCTACTCATGACAATGTTATAACATTTTCGGAGTTGCCTTGACTACACACACTTATATCATCATTCATGTTATGCCTTCACATCATATTGATACATATTCATCACACATGCGTTAATCTACACGAAAACAACTTAATATTGAAACGTTTACTTGTACCACTGAAAACACTAATTTTCAATCCACAGAAATGAGAAATCATAGTGCAGCAAGGCATTTGAAGTTTTATATTTTGATCAATCTCTCGACCACTTTCAGCTTAATAAACTTTCCGTTATGCTTTAATAATCTGTTATAAAAGGTCATATTTAAAAGAATAATAGTTGTTTTAATGTATGTTTGTAGTAAAACGCAGCCTCAATATTTCATCTGTACTGAACCAGGAAGAATGTGTCAAATTGCTGCTGTCAGTATGGTAACACACAAACCATTTATCCATTTGTCAATTGTCTGGACACAATTATGCAAATACATGTAATTGTATTATTTCTTTGGGCAACGCAATCATCTTTGCTGCGATCAGAAGCAGCATTAGTATTGGTAATAGAATAGAAGAATTTTTTTAAATTGTTATATGTTTTAGTTAGAGTACAATTTACCGATTAGAAATGATAAAGCGGTGTATGTCACTGAATTCACAAGTACGTCATGACATTGTTTGTTGTTGTTTTAAGATTTTGACAGAATAAAAAATTGACTATAAGTAAAAAAAAACTGCTAAGAGTATTTTTGACTGTCTTTAAATCAAATGCAGAATGGTGTTTTTTCCAGCTTTTCCCTGCTAATTTCCATATTCAGAACATACCAATTTACTGATAATGTGCAAAGTGTGGTCATGATATACTTTAGTTGTACACCGATTTGTCACAACTTTAGCACTGATCAGGTAATACATGGTGGGTACCATTTGTGTATAGGCAGTGGTTAGCATTGTTGCAATATTGGAACAGACTGAAAACTAGAGCTATCACTAAAGGTGATGAATGTACCCCCCACATGCACTGACACAGTACATTGCAATTTGACGCACACAAGATTGCATAATTATGTGGACTGTATGTATATAGACTGTATGTATACAGTATAGTAACAAAAAACAAAGTCCCATAACTATGCAGCATATTTATCTAAAAGAACGTAACATGCACCATGCACAACTAGGGTTGGTACTGATCACTTGTGTGAAGTTTCATTAAATTGTGTGCATGGGTTTGGAAGATTAAGCGCGCACAAGACTGCATATGCAGACTGTATGTACATAGTATGTTAACAAGAAACAAAGTCCCATAATTCTGCAATTTTTGTCGTTGAAAGAACCTAACATGCCCCATGCACAACTACAGTTGTTACTGATCACTTGTGTGAAGTTTCATTAAATTGTGTCAAGTGGATGAGGAAAGATGGTGTGCACAAGATTGTGTCTATGTATACAGTATAGTAACAAAAACAAAGTCCCATAACTCTGCAATTTTTTTTTCTAAAAGAACCTAACTACCCCATTCACAACTACTGTTGTTACTGATTACTTGTGTGAAGTTTCATTAAATTGTATCAAGTGGATGAGGAGAGATGGTGCGCACAAGATTGTGTCTATGTATATAGTATAGTAACAAAAAACAAACTCCAAAGTCCCATAACTCTGCAAGTTTTTTTTCTGAAAGAACCTAACATGCCCCATGCATAACTACTGTTGTTACTGATCACTTGTGTGAAGTTTTATTAAATTGTGTCAAGGGGATGAGGAGAGATGGTGCCATTACACTTTATAGAATAATGCTACACCAAACAGCAGAGGTCTTCGTTTATAATCACATTGTGTAATGGCTGCCATCAAGTGCCAGAAGGTATTTGATGTATTTTACTTTATTTATTTGGGTTTTACGGCACACCAACACAGTATAGGTTATATGGCGCAAAACAGAACTACAAATTTTGGTTCCACATCTCATTTACATCGAGATAAAAACATGAGGTATGGAATGATGTATTTTTGTCTATTTCTTACCATATTCAGATAATATTATATAGTATATTGTATCCACAACTTTTCAGATCCAACAATGTATAATTTTGCAATGAAGGTGTTGCAGTAGCAGAGATTATCGATCGAAGCGATGATGTTTTTGTTATTGAAAAAGTGTGGTCACAATGAGTCCGAAATTTAAAATAAGAGATTTTTTGCATCTAAACAGGTCTGTTCTGGATAGTATTAGGTTAAAAAGGCTCTGTGATCATATATTTTGCTTCACATACGACTTGTAAATGTTGATAAATGTTTTGTAATATGTTCAAGTGATACAGGTCTGAATGGTCACATATCACAGTCAAATTGTGTCCTGTAAATTTAACAAACAATGCCAGTTTTCTATGAAAATGAAATAATGACTTATGAAACTTTGTTCATACTATTTGAATTATGACAATCACAAAATTTTGTTGAAAATAAGATTCTTTTTCACGAACTAAGCCTATGTTTCCCACCACTTACCGCACAGAAAATGTAAAATGACAAATTAAGGGCCGTAACCCCAGGGAAAAATCACTGAACCATAACATCCCAACAATGTACACAACTGGACTTGGTACTGGTGACTCCTGTGAAGTTTGGTGGTAAAGGAGAAGTAGCAAAGATTAAAGAATTTGACAAATCAAGGGTTGTGATTCCGCTGAATATCATTTAATCAGAAACTGACAATAATATGCAAAACTATGCTTCACACCATTTGTGAAATTTGGTGAAATTCAGACTAATTGTATACAACAAGTAGTGTAAATATTGTAAAACTGATAACTCCTGTAAATTTTGGTGGAAATCTCCCTGTGGTGTATGAGAAATAGCCAAAATACCATAATATTTGAAACATAAAAGGCCATTACGCCCTTGAAAATCACTGAACTGGAACGTGCAAATAAAATGCTTACTACGACTGCACTGATCACTTATGGTGGAAATCTGCCCTATTATATAAGGGAACAGGCTAAAACGTGATAAAAGTTGACATATCAAGGGTCATAACTCTGCTAAAACAAGAGCTGTCACAGGAGACAGCGCGCTCGACTATTTCGATACTGGATAGTGAAACTGGGAACATCTGAGGAAACTGGAGCTGTCACTGGAGTGTTTAATGACTCCAATGGTGGATGAAGATATTGCACAATAGCTTGAGTCTGTGTCAAAAATATTAAGTAATAAGAAAGGTAAACATAAAGTGTATCAAAACACTATATAAGTATAATTGTAAGCAAAAAGGGGGCATAATTCATAAAATATTGGTGCAAGAGTTATGCACCTTGTGTCATATGATGTGGGTGATGATGTGGAACAACTACTTCAAGTTTGAATCAAATGCATTTCGTAATAACTGAGATATAGTGAAAATGCATCAAAATTAACCTTAAATTCTAAGTAAAAGGGGACATAATTCATGAAAAATGCTGCCAGAGTTATGCCCCTTGTGTCATATGATGTGGGTGATAAGGTGTAACAATTATTTTAAGTTTGAATCAAATCCATTTAGTAATAACTGAGATAGAGTGATAGTGTATCAAAACTTTAACCTGAAATTCAAAGTAAAAAGGGGGATAATTCATGAAATATTGGTGCAAGAGTTCTGGTCCTTGTGTCATATGATGTGAGTGATGATGTTGAACAACTATTTTAAGTTTGAATCAAATCCATTTAGTAATAACTGAGATATAGCGAAAGTGCATCAAAACTTTAACCTGAAATTCTAAGCAAAATGGGGGATAATTCATTATATATTGGTACCAGAGTTATGGGCCTTGTGTCATATGATGTGGGAGATGGTGTGGAACAACTACTTTCAGTTTGAATCAAATCCATTTAGGAATAACTGAGATATTGTGAAAGTGCATCAAAACTTTAACCTGAAATTCTAAGTAAAAAGGGGGGATAATTCATGAAATATTGGTGTGAGAGGTATGGCCCTTATGCCATATGATGTGGGTGATGATGAGGAATAACTTTTTTAAGTTTAAAGCAAATACATCAAGTAATTACAGAGATAAAGAGAAAAAAGAGAAAGTGCAAAAAAACTTTAACCAAGGTTGGGACGCGGAAAGACGCCGACGCCGACGCCTGGGTAGGATAGCTCTCCATATACCGAATCAGAACATGCCCAAGATATGCACCGCTAGGCTTAGAAATGATCACATTTATGAAGTTTAGTGTAATTCATCCCAGTTGTGGCTGAGCAATTGCCAGGACACGGCAAAATACGGCATATTAAGGGCCATAACTCCACTGAAAATCATTGAAAGGGCACGTGCTTACGATACGTATAACTACGCTTGGCACTGATCACTCCTGTAAGGTTTGGTGGAAATCTGCCCAATTATATACGGGAAGTGGCCAAAACATAATAAAATCTGTCAAATCAAGGGCCATCACTCCGCTGATAATCATCGAACTAGAAATTACCAATGATATGCACAACTTGGCTTGGCAAAGATGACTCTTGTGAAGTTTGGTTTTAATCCCTCCAATGGTGTTGCGTGGACAACTTTTGTTACAGACAGACTGACAGCACTCAATAAATATGTCTATCCCACTACATGTGAGAGTCATAAAAACATAAATAATTACAAAAAGGTCATATTTTTTTTAAATGATGGCAAGAATCTATGTCATAGTTTGTATTATCATGGCGGAAAAGTGTGTGAAGTCTCGTGCAGTTTTGATGTGTACTTACTGAGATACTCGCTGACAGTCACGAACAGAATACTGTTGACAAAATATGAAAAAGATGGCTTAGTGCAACAAGAGGGTCATGATGACCCTGAATCGCTCACCTGAGTAATACGAGCCACATGTTTAAAATGGCAAACTGATGTTCAAAATACAAATACAAATACATGGTTATATAGCTCAAAAATTATAAAATATTCTATTGCGCTTTACAATTACATAACACACATTTAAAATATATACATACAAAATATGAATAGGATTCTAGAACTTAGATTCAGAGATTTGGACATGTATAAAAACTATTTTACACCACTTCTGATATTTTGTATTTTAACAAATAGAAAAAGTGGAAACTCCACAGGTCGCTCAAAACAACAAAAACGAAAATGTTGCAGGCTCGGTTTGATTGAGCCTGTTCATGGACGGTAGTGGAAATGCATGCTACCGTCCACGCCCTCTAGCCCCGGGTTGAGCAGAACTCAACATTTACACATGCTAAAATACAAAAAACAATTTAGAGACATCCGCAGATGTGTTCATACGGTGGTGCACATGGAACCCTTCGATGATACACTAGTGTGTAATTCCATGAAAAGCGGCGTATGGTCCCCAGTTAAAATAATGGGTTTGCCCTAAACAAGAAAACAATGAGCAGAACTAAACAAACTGGAATTTAGAAAGGGGATCTGGGGTTATGGAACCTGCATATCACAAAAACTGCCAAAAGACAAAATTAAAAAACAGGCACCATATCCAAGGGATGATTAAACAATACCCAAAGCTATGAAAGCGAGAGTATTGGAACCACCCAGGCCGAAATGTTCATGCTGAGAAACTAGACAGTACCAGTAACACGACATAAAAACGATCTGAGAAGATCGAAATATAACAGCCCTGATTGAATGTACGGGGAGACTTTTTACGGCCGCCACACGGCACAAACAACGCTGCTGTGATTATAAAATAGAAAAAGTGGAAACTCCACAGGTCGCTCAAAACAACAAAAACAAAAATGTTGCAGGCTCGGTTTGATTGAGCCTGTTCATGGACGGTATTGGAAATTCATGCTACCGTCCACGCCCTCTAGCCCCGGGTTGAGCTGAACTCAACATTTACACAAGCTAAAAGTACAAAAAACAATTTAGAGACATCCGCAGATGTGTTCATACGGCGGTGCACATGGAACCTTCAACACACTAGTGTGTAATTCCATGAAAAGCGAAGACTATACTCGTTGTTCATGAAACTGCCTAAATAAATGTGTTTTCAGTTTTGATCTAAAGCTGGCTTCAGACTGAATGTTTTTCAGATAGCTAGGTAGATCGTTCAACCATTTGGGACCAACGACTGCCATAGATCTGTCTGCTAATTTTGTTCGCCGTCTAGGGATGTTAAAGTTAATGTCACTTTGTGAGCGAAGTCTGTATCGTTGTCGAGTAGGTACAAACATTTCCCTCAGATATACTGGAGCTGTACCATTGATGACACGGAAGACTATTACTAAAACTTTGAACATGACTCTAGCCTTAACTGGAAGCCAGTGTAATTCTTTCAGAAGTTCGGCACTTGGTTTTTCATAGGAAGCATATATTCTTAACTACTCTAGCAGCATGATTTTGGACTCGCTGTAGTTTATTGATTTGGTAGGCTGGAATTTCTGTAAATAAACTGTTGCAGAAGTCAATGTGAGAATGTACCAATCCATGCACTAATGATTCAGTTGACTTTTGTGTGAGATGTTTCCGTATAGCCCTAAGGTTTCGTAACTGCACATGAGCTACCTGACACTTTTTCTGAATGTGATGGACAAAGTTGAGTGTATTGGTCATAGTTACACCTAGGTCTCTGACGTGATCGACGCATTTTACGTCACACCCACCAACGTTTATACTTGTGATGGTCAATTTCGCTAACTGTTGTTTGGTTCCATACATAATTATTTCAGTTTTAGACTGATTCATTTTCAGTTTGAAGGTTGTCATCCATTTTATGATTTCATTGAGACAACTGTCGAGTTGTTGAAGAACAGTTGTCTCATTTTGAGAATATCCCGCTTGAATTTTTAACGCAATCTTGTGGTCGTCCGCGTATCCATAGAGATCAGCTGGATATTTCTGCACCACTCGGTTGACAGCCGATATATACAGGGTAAAGATCACCGGTCCGGCACAAAAACCCTGCGGGACCCCAAACCTCAGTGGCTCCGTGTCAGATGCTGCCTGTTCGACTAAAACTTTCATTGTTCTGTTCGTGAGATAAGATTCTATCCATTTCAAGGGAGTGCTATGTATACCAAAATCATCTTGAAGGATTTGAATTAGTATCGGGATATCGCTGGTATCGAACGCTGCACTCAAGTCGATCATGACCACGATTGTTATTTGATTTTCATCTATGGTTTCCAAAAGATCATTATACATTTTGACAATTGCTGTTTCAACCCCATGATATTTTCTATAGACACTTTGGTAAGCTGGGAGGAGATTGTTAGCTTCAATATGCTTATTGATTTGGTTTAGTGCAGCTTTTTCAAGAATTTTGGAGAGGAATGTTAAATTTGACACTGGGCGATAGTTTTGCAGTTCAAGTGGGAGACCTTTCTTCTTCAACAAAGGTTTTATCACAGAACTTTTCCATTCCTCAGGGAACACACCAGATAGCAGTGATCGATTTACAATATTAGAATATAAAATATTAGACAGTAGGTCAGTAGGTCACATTCATGGTCACTGAAAGTCAGTGTGCAAAACTGTACATGTCATCCACATTTCAAGGCTGTATCTTAAAAAACAAGGAAGTAGGTCAGTAGGTCAAGGTCACAGTCAAGTGACCCCTAATCGCTTGGGGTCATCAGGTAATTATGAGTAAACAGTCTACGAAATATGATCTGATAATTTTTGAACTATTTATTCCTGTATAACTCATATAAAAAGTGACCCCCTGGGCGGGACATCTTTTTACCCAAGGGGCATAATTTGAACAATTTTGGTAGAGGACCACTAGGCAATGCTACATACCAAATAGCAAAGGCCTAGGCCTTAAACTTCTGTCAAGAAGATGTTTATAGTTTCCTATATGTCTATGCAAAACTTGGGACCCCCAGGGCAGGGCCTCTTTTCACCCCATGGACATAATTTGAACAATTTTGGTAGAGGACCACTAGGCAATGCAACATAACAAATATCAAAAGCCTAGGGCTTGCAATTTCAGGCAAGAAGATCTTTAAAGCGTCTATGTAAAACTTGAGACCCCTCGGGGCAGTGCCTCTTTTCATCCCAGGGTTATAATTTGAACAATTTTGGTAGAGGACCACAAGGCAATACTACAGACCAAATATCAAAGGCCTAGGTCTTGTGGGTTTAGACACGAAGATTTTTAAATTTTTTCCTATATAAGTCTATGTAAAACTTGTGCCCTCAGGGCAGGGCCTCTTTTCATCCCAGGGGTACAATTTGAACAATCTTCATAGAAGACCATTAGATGATGTCACATGCCAAATATCAAGGCTCTACGCCTTGCGGTTTTGGACAATAAGATTTTTAAAGTTTTTCCTTTCGGTTGCCATGGCAACCAGAGTTCTGCATGAAATTCAATTCTTTGAACAGTTATGAAAGGGGGCCACCCAAGGATCATTCCTGTGAAGTTTGGAGTAATTCTGCCCAGTGGTTTTCAAGAAGATTTTTTTAGAAAATGTTGACGGATGGACGACGGACATTGAGCGGTCACAAAAGCTCACCATGAGCCTTTGGCTCAGGTGAGCTGAAAAGGGGCATAGTTTCGCCGAAATGAAAGCAGGAATTGTAAGACCTACGTCATTCAGGTGGTATTTGCCTGGCTAAGAGGTGTATGAGGTTTTTATACAGTTATGATATATATAAGTGGCTACTGAGATACTAACTCGAAGATAGTCGCAGTAAAATGTTGGAAGAAAATGAAACTAGATGTGTGTCCATTGGACACAGGTGCCCCCCTCCTGCCACTGTAACATAGTTTTATGACTCCGGTTAAATAATTTTTAAGATGTTTGCAACACACTTAAGAACCTTGTGTATTTTTCACTTAGTTAGCCCTAACTCTGGCCTAGCTGAGTAAAATCCTAAAGAGAGCACTTCACAGGCTATAAAACAATCCTATAATGTTTTATGATTCTAGCTCAAGTACATTTTAACATACATGTTTCACAAACCTTTTTTTTTTGAGTAAATCTGGACAAGAAGTCTGGTCTTGTGTAATGAAAAAACTTAAAAAACAAAATAAGTCAGCGGTCATAACTCCTACAATACTGAAAGAATCCGGACGCGAAACCCCAGGTGCACAATTGCACATGCTGACCAACATTCCTGTAAACTTTGGTGACTCTAGGTCGAATACTTTTGGAGCTACGCGTGACACAACATTAAACTGACCAATTTTTTACTAAGTCGGAGGCCATAACTCCTACATAACTGAATAAATCCGGACGCGAAACCCCAGGTGCACAACTACACATGCTGACCAACATTCCTGTAAAGTTTTGTAACTTTAGGTGAAATACTTTTGGAGCTTGGCGCGACACAACACTAAAATGACCATTTTTTTTCAAAGTCAGGGGTCATAACTCCTACAATACTGAATGAATCCGGACATGAAACCCCAGGTGGACAACTACACATGCTGACCAACATTCCTGTGAAGTTTTGTGACTCTATGTCAAATACTTTCGGAGCTAGGCGCGACACAACACTAAAATGACCAATTTTAACAAAGTCAGGGGCCATAACTCCTACACGACTTGTAACTCTTGTTTGAAACGTTGACCTAAACATAAAACTTAACCAAGAAATCTGATATTTTCTAAGTACAAAAGGGGCCATAAATCTTGCAAAAAGCAGGATGGAGTTGTTTCTTGCTGTACAGGGTCAGCTTATGATGGTGAACAAGTGTTGCAAGTTTCAAAGCAATAGCTTTTTTAGTTTAGGAGAAAAGCTGACCTAAACATAAAACTTAACCAGGCAACGCCGACGCAGACGCCGATCAAGTGATGACAATAACTCATCATTTTTTTTTTCAAAAAAACAGATGAGCTAAAAAAGAAAGTGGTCACTTTTTCAAAGGCCTGATCTGCTACTACATGTCATTTAACAAACTTGAAATCAATTTCTATCACAGTGTTACAGTAAAAATAGTGCTACATGTACAGGTATTCCATCTTTGACATTAATCGCAATGACCTACCCAGATAGCAGACAGGCGTTGGCCCAACGTTGGGCCAAATGCAGACTCTTCGTTGGCCCAACGAAGATTGCCAACGTTGGCCCAACGCCATTTTGCTAACTGGCGCAACGTTGGCCCAACGGTTGGCACACCGTTGGCCCAACGATGGGTATCCCACACTTATCGTTGGCCCTCCATTGGGCCAACAACTGGTATCCGACACTTATCGTTGGCCCTCCATTGGGCCAACAACTGGTATCCTACACTTATCGTTGGCCCTCCATTGGGCCAACAGCATTCTTTCGTCTATTATGGTTGGTCCAACGTTAGGTCTACTCTATTTCTTTGTTGGCCAAAAGAAGGATGCCAACGCTATCCCAACGATTATGAATTTGAAAAAAGAACTAACACTAACATTATTATGTACATGTTTTATTTTCAAAAGATTGTGATTTTGTTTAACATTTAACAAGAAGAAATCTAACATTTATTTAAAGTTTGTTTGCAAGTTTTTTGAAGAAATATAATCGAATATTTGAACATCACTACAACATGTCAAATATTGATTCCAGCCTTTTAAAAGTCTAACTGAAAAAAATATGTCATTTTTCTTTCTTCAGTCAATGGTTATATCCAATTAAAATGAATTACTGCCTGTATTTTAACTCATAATATATCCAAGTTCTGTCAGCACAAGTCTGATTGTTTTGTTTTTTTTTTCTCACTGAAATTACAGCTTTCTGTCTTTTCTTTTTTCCTGTGCACTACATTTACTCTCTTGAACAGCACCCTGTAAAAAATTGAAAATCATAATGTTGATTAAACCATCTATGTCAAATTTATTACAATAACTATACAGATGCAAATAAACCTCTGGACATAAACTTGCGTAAAGTGTATGAAATTTATTTTTGCCTGTATATAACCGAGAAAAAATATATTTAAAATTAACGAGAATATGAGTTATTTTATTTACAGCATTAAATACTCAACACTAGTGCCATCCACGAGTTTTAGATAAAAGTATTTAGCATAGATTCAACTAACATGGATACTACATACATATACAGGCTATAAAAAGAGATTCTCTGTAAGTGTCCACAACTTTATCAAAAATATTCAAAACCTTCTACATGTACTTACAGTTTATAGCTAATAGACCGGATTTTTGTTAAATCTAGATCTATCACATGTATAATAGTTTCCTTTACTTCACGTGTCTATGCAGCGATAAATCTCGCTCAGAGAGTAAAATTAACCACATTTTCTGGGATTTTTTACATAACCCGGGTTAACGAGAGTTCATGTTCTGGAATATTCCACAGATTTATTTTAAACATTTTATGATTGTGCAAGATTAAATATTTGTTATAGCAGCATTTTTTTCAATTTCTTTTTCACAAATTAGATTCTTCAGGTAGTAGATTTGAAATAGTTAAAAATATCATTACGGCTGCAGATAAGTATGAAGTTTAATTTGTCCAAACTACGATTACGAATTGGTGCAGAAAAGTATTTAATTAAATACTGCATGTTTCACATACACAGCCTGTTTACCTGTAGGGGCTTGTAATAAAACAGTGAATTATAAAATATATAATCATTATATTATTACTTCTGATAGGCCAACGTTGGGCCAACGATGTTTTCTATGTGTAAGTCTTTCCCTGAAAATCAATATTGGGCCAATGCAGAGATATCACTGACTGAAATTTAAAGTTGGTTCAACGTTGGCCCAACAGCTGAATTTACAATGCTTATTAATCATTGTTTGGCCAACAGTGGCCCAACAACGATTATCCTTTGACGGTTTTTCGTCGTTGGCCCAATGACTTCATGTTTACAGGGTAGATAGAAATCAAAATGAATTTAGTATATTAACTGTTTGTAGAAATAAATAATGAAAGCCATCTGGATGAACAAACTGATCGGCGTATAGTTTAACACTCTTTTACAACAGTATTTCTGTTATGTAATGGTGGGCAGTCAGCCTTACCAGTGTTCCTTGATTCTGTACCAGTACAAACCTGTTTTCTGCCAGTAACTGCCAACTTCTCCACATGCATCAGAGATTAAGGACAATGACTTCAGACACTTTGTCTTCTATAAACTCATCACAGAGAATACATGCCTTGCCCGTGGATCAAACAAAAATCTAGGATCAATTGATCAGTACTCTCCATACTAAGCTAAGTGGATGGACAAAATGATGGAACATATGTGAAAATGCCTCTCTTTCAACTTGTTTGCAGATATAAATAAATGTCTGTGTGTTAAGGATAAGTGCTATTGTGGGTTCTTACAATTTATTAGCAGGAAGGCAGTAAATAAATGGCAGAACAAAGAATCACTTATGTTTTGGTGATTTATTTAATCTAAATACCCATATTGCACAACCCATGTTAATAAAAACCTAACAATCATTCGAAGTAGAATAAAGGTCATGTTAAATTGAAAATGAATGCCAAGAATATTTCATAATATGCAACTAACGCCTGATGGCGTTTTGGCCGGGTTTTCCAAATTAGATGATAACTAGAACTGTCACAGGAGTGACTCATACCCCCACCATACGGTCTTGTCACAGAAGAATGGCAACCATAAGGAATCTTAAAAATACTTTGGAGTACTTCATCCTGGGCTTCCACATATAAGTAATACTAGTATAATACTAGTATGGTAATACTAGTAAATATATTAAATCTCTAATATTAGAGATACACTAAAAGTGAATACAAAAAATTGTCTTACCGACCCATGTTACCACGGAAAAATGTTTTTACTTTTTACATAGGACTTATAATAAAAAAGTTAGAAAAATACCTAAAATATTGAAAATCTAAAAATAGGATTTCTAAAAATAGACTAATTCCTGGAATTTAAGGGAAAGAAACTCAGTACAAAGGTTAAAAATAGGTTACTTCCCTTTGGCTCTAAGCCAATCAGAATGAGATATAGTGAAAATACATCAAAAGTAACCTTAAATTCTAGGTAAAAGGGGACACAATTCAAGAAAAATAGTGTCAGAGTTATGCACCTTGTGTCACATGATGTGGGTGATGAGGTGGAACATCTATTTTAAGTCTGAATCAAATCCATTCAGTAGTAATTGAGATATAGTGAAAATACATCAAAATTAACCTTAAATTCTAATTAAAAAGGGGCATAATTCATGAAAAATTGGTGTCAGAGTTATGCACCTTGTGTCACATGATGTGGGTGATGAGGTGGAACATCTATTTTAAGTTTGAATCAAATCCATTTTGTAATAATTGAGATATAGTGAAAATACATCAAAATCAACCTTAAATTTAAAGTAAAAGGGGACATAATTCATAAAAAGTTTATGTCAGAGTTAAGCACCTTATGTCACATCATCTGGGTGATGAGGTGGAACAACTATTTTAAGTTTGAATCAAATCCATTTAGTAATAACTGAGATATAGTGAAAATACAACAAAATTAACCTTAAATTCTAAGTAAAAGGGGACATAATTCATGAAAACTTGGTGTCAGAGTTATGCACCTTGTGTCACATGATGTGGGCACATGATGTGGGTGATGAGGTGGAACATCTATTTTAAGTTTGAATCAAATCCATTCAGTAGTAACTGAGATATAGTGAAAATACATCAAAATCAACCTTAAATTCTAAATAAAAAGGGGCATAATTCATAAAAAAAATGGTGTCAGAGTTATGCACCTTATGTCACATGATGTGGGTGATGAGGTGGAACATCTATTTTAAGTTTGAATCAAATCCATTTAGTAATAACTGAGATATAGTGAAAATACAACAAAATTAACCTTAAATTCTAAGTAAAAGGGGACATAATTCATGAAAACTTGGTGTCAAGAGTTATGCACCTTGTGTCACATAATGTGGGTGATAAGGTGGAACATGTATTTTAAGTCTGAATCAAATCCATTTGGTAATAACTGAGATAATAGATTTCGGGACGGGACGGGACGGGACGGGACGCGACAAAACTGACTCCTATATACCCCCCTCAAACATGTTTGGTGGGGGTATAATGAGTTAAAAGTTCTAATAAAGGCACACAATAAATAACCCCCAAATAAGCACTGTTGAAGGAAAAAGGAAAAAGGGAAAAAAAGACATGGACAGGTAGAAAATGAAATTAAAGAAATAAATTGGTGTAAAAAAATCATAGTTAGGAAAACACCATTTTCAATGTTTATATCCCTGTGACATTGACCTTTGACCCTGAAATCAATAGGGGTCATGTAAACATCAAGAACAACCTAGGTATGAAGTTTCAAGGTCCTAGGTGAAATACTTGTCCAGATATTGAGCGAAAACAATTTTCAATGTTTAGATCCCTGTGACCTTGATCTTTGACCCAGTGACACCAAAATCAACAATGGCCTCCAAAAATTTATTTTCTTCTTTGATTGCCATAGCGAAATAAGAAAATCTAAAAACAGAGTGAATAGAAAGTGACCATCAAATGATTAATACTTATTATAAACTTTTCATAGTTTGTGTTGCTACAATGTTAGCTTTGCATCTAAACATTTAACAATGTTGATAATTTTAGCCAGATATTAAAAAAATCTATAAGATCCTTTGGAAGTATAACACACAACCAAGCAAAACAATAGAAAACTCACTTTGATTTTGTCTATGGGAGGTAATGAAACGGGCAACACCTCCCGTGTCACCTACCTCTGGCTTAAACACAATTCTATTACACAAATACTCTGAATTTACCAGAAATACTAGAGATGCTTTTGAGAAAAGCGCATGTCTCCCACAACTGCCCCTATGTAAAATGTCTAGTTTCTTTAGATGGTTTAGACAAGTGGATCCAATTATATGGTCTGGATGAGTGGATCCAATCAGTAATTCAAGGGCCATAAATCAAAAGTGCTCGGGTGGATTTGACTAGTTATCGAACTTGGCTAAGGTCTTATGGCCAAACACATTTTGTTCAAGTTTAGTGAAGATCGGTTGAGAAATGTTGGATTTAGAGAGCGAACAAGAGTAAAAAGGCGGATTTTCCGGTAATTCAAGGGCCGTAACTCCAAAATGTCTAGACCGATTTGGCTAGTTATCAAACCTGGCCGAGGTCTCATGGTCAAACACATTTTGTTTAAGTTTGGTGAAGATCGGATGAGAAATGTTCGACTTAGAGTGCAGACAAGAGTAAAACTGCCAATTTTTCGATAATTCAAGGGCTGTAACTCCAAAATGCCTGGACCGATTTGGCTAGTTATCGAACTTGGACAAGGTCTCATGGTCAAACACATTTTGTTCAAGTTTGGTGAAGATCGGATGAGAAATGTTTGAATTAGAGTGCGGACAAGAGTAACAAGAGGGCCATGATGGCCCTATATCGCTCACCTGTTATCATTGCACTTGAGGACAAGAAGGTCCTCAGAAAAAATATCTAAGTCCAAAGGACAGGAACAACAAAGGAAAGAAATTTAACCAAAAAGAAAAAAAAAATTCTTACAAGGTACAGATATGTCAAAATACACCTAAAAATTGGAGGTACCATCCATGTTGTACCACAGAAAAGTGGTCTCGGTTTTTCCCTACGGCCAATAATAAAAAAGTTACTAAAAATAAGCTATTTATAGTAATGTAAAAGGGAAGTAATTAAAAAGAAAATTGTTGTAAGTGAACAAAAGAAGGATCTGCCAAATAAATCTGTTGACATAAATGAAATTTCAGATCAGTATCTTCATTAGTTACAGAGATATACCCATTTTAATTTGACATAAAATCAGTCCATAGTTATCTACCCTGATTGGCTCAGTCCAACTAATGACAATAATGAAATTTCAAATAAGTCCTATAAGTACTTACTGATATAAATCCATTTTGATTACAATCAGGGCAGGTAATCAGATATAAAATAACTCTGGAACCTACGATTGGATCTGATTTGTCATGGAATCCAAGATTTATTGTTGTTGAAGATATTTTGGAAGTTTGTATAAAAAAAAACATAAATGAAGTCTCTATATGGCTGCAAAAGCCAAAATAGCCAATTTTTGACCTTTCAGGGGCCATAACTCTGGAACCCATGATGGAATCTGGACAGTTCAAGAAAGGAACCAAGATCTTGTGGTGATACAAGTTGTGTGCAAGTTTGGTTAAATTCAAATCATAAATGAAGTTGCTATTGTGCAAACAAGGTCAAAATAGCTTATTCTGGCCCTTTCAGGGGCCATAACTCTGGAACCCATTATGGGATCTGGCCGGTTCAATAAAGGAACTGAGATCTTATGGCAACACAAGTTTTGTGCAAGTTTGATTAAATTCAAATCATAAATGAAGCTGCTATTGTGCAGACAAGGTCAAAATAGCTAATTCTGGCCCTTTCAGGGGCCATAACTCTGGAACCCATAATGGAATCTAGCCAGTTCAAGAAAGGAACCAATATCTTATAGTGATACAAGTTGTGTGCAAGTCTGGTTAAAATCAAATCATAAATGAAGCTGCTATTGTGCAGACAAGGTCAAAATAGCTAATTCTGGCCCTTTCAGGGGCCATAACTCTTGAACCCATAAAGGAATCTGGCCAGTTCAGGAAAGGAACCAAGATCTTATGGTGATACAAGTTGTGTGCCAGTTTGGTAAAAATCAAATCATAAAGAAAGCTGCTATTGTGCAGACAAGGTCAAAATAGCTGATTTTGGCCCTTTCAGGGGCCATAACTCTGGAACCCATAATGGGATCTGGCCAGTTCAAGAAAGGAACCGAGATCTTATGGTGATACAAGTTGTGTGCAAGTTTGGTTAAAATAAAATCATAAATGAAACCACTATCGTGCAGACAAGAAATTGTTGACGGACGCACGCACGCACGGACACACGACGGACGACGGACGAAGGGTGATCACAAAAGCTCACCTTGTCACTATGTGACAGGTGAGCTAAAAAGGCCGATTTTTGGTAATTCAAGGGCCATAACTCCAAGACGCCTGGACCGATTTGGCTAGTTATCGAACTTGGCCGAGCTCTTATGGTCAAACACATTTTGTTCAAGTTTGGTGAAAATTGAATGAGAAATGTTCGACTTAGAGTGCGGACAAGCTTTGTGACAGACACAGACACACACACACACAGACACACACACACACACAGACTGGAGTAAATCAATATGTCTCCCACACCACTGTGTGGTGGGAGACATAATAACAACACTATGTCCATGTGTAGGGTGACATTTTGCAGCTGCCACATGGCACTTAAAGACTGCTGTTGTGAACATTTTTGAAGCTGTTTAAAAAAAATTAATGTTTTTGCTATGTGAAGATGTGCCATTAAACCAAAACTGAGGTTTAATAGGTAAACAATGATTTCAGATAGTTGCTTAGAGACTACTTGCAATTAAACAGTTTTTCTTTCTGGCAAACATGTTTTGTTTCAAAGACAGATTAAAAGTCACTTTCAAAACAACAAAACCTACTGATAAACATGTATCTTAAACTTTGCAAGATCCTATAAACTTTGAAAAAAGCTCTATTAGATGGTACTATATGATGTTCTTATTCCATAAATAAGATTGTTTTTTGTGAATAGTATCACGAAGGTCCACTGAACATTTTATTTTCCTATAATAAAATTTTGATCTTATAGCTAAAAATATATCCTCTCGCAGAAACTGATGAAAATGCCAGGAAAATATCCAAAAATTTATACTTATTAAAATTTAATACACAAAAATTACCCTGAAATAAGATTGTTATATAAATTGCTGAAACTTCGTGTGCAAAGTATGTCAAAGAAATTTCCATAATACATTTATAACTAGAGCTATCACTAAAGGTGATGAATGTACCCCCCGCATGCCCTGACACAGTACATTGCAATTTGACGCACACAAGATTGCATAATTATGTGGACTGTATGTATATAGACTGTATGTATACAGTATAGTAACAAAAAACAAAGTCCCATAACTATGCAGAATATTTATCTAAAAGAATGTAACATGCACCATGCACAACTAGGGTTGGTACTGATC